>NC_092805.1:15454740-15742147 GCF_040954645.1 Diabrotica undecimpunctata
ACGGTAAGCCATTCCCTTAAAATAAAATTAGTTTGGTAATCTCCAAAAAAGATTTCAAAAATTTCTCGAATGAGCAACTTTTTTATTTCTCTTTTGTCACTCATCGCCAGATAACAGGCAACTGTAGTGAATTATCAGGTATGCGGAGTGTTATTATTTGGAAATAAAACTATGTTTGTCTTTTTTTTTATTTACAAACAATTGACTCTTTAATGCCTTGGGTCATTAGCGACATTAGTTATTACATTATATTAAATTATACAGTCTGGATATTAAGTCTTACCCCCCCCTAGTGAACTCCGTTATTTAAGACAAAGATGAAAAACGCTCGGACCCGTCAATTTTTATTTTAATAGAGGTATTTTACAACAAAAAAAAATTGTCACCCCTTTCATCCCCTTCACTTGATAGCTACCCCCTCAGATTTTTTAAATAGCATTGGGGGTCGTACGATAGTTTGTTGGAAAGGGTTTGAAAAGAAGAATTCAAAAATGTATAAGTTTGAAATTTTGTATGGCATAATGGTTTTATTTAAAATAAAATATACAAAAAATAATGTATTAAATTACATCTTTAAAATTAAAGGAACTGGCAAATTACCCTAAAGAAAACTTAAATTACTGCAGGAGATGCTCGAAATGTTTTCCATTTACTTCCTGGCAGAAGTAGATTCTTTGTTTCGTTGCCTCCCTAACCCTTTGTAGGGTCTGCATATCAATCCTATTACATTCTTCGATTATTCTTTGACGGAGTTTATCAACTGTCGTCAACTGGGTCCCATACAGTTTGGATTTAAGGTAACCCCATAGGTAAAAATCTAGAGGAGTAAGATCTGGTGATCTTGGTGGCCATTCAATGAATCCACGACGTCCAATCCATCTTCTCGGATACAAATTATTTAAAAAATTTCGAACGCCAGCATCGTAATGAGGCGGAGCTCCATCTTGTTGGAAAATAATATCTTGGGTGAATTCGCCTGGATTGTTTCTAAGCACATCATGAATTGCAGGAATTATTTGTGTTTCCAATAGATTAAGATAGCTTTCCCCCATTAAATTGCCTTCAATAAAATAAGGGCCTATAATGTGATCCCCTAGTATACCTGCCCAAACATTTAATTTAGTGGGAAATTGAGTATGACACTCTCGAAACAATCGAGGGTTTTCGTCAGATCAATATCTTACATTTTGTCGATGTACATGACCATTTAAATAGAATGGCTTCGTGGGAAAAACAAATATGTCTTAAATTACTTGGATCTTGTGAAATATTGTTATCCATAGTTTCACAATATTGCAGTCGTCGATCTGAATCATCCTCTGTCAATTCGTGCACCATTTTCATCTTATAGGGATGAAATTTTTGCTTTTTTAAAATGTTAAGACAGTCCTGTGACTTACTTCGCATTCGCGAGCAACAATTCTAGTTGAACTGGATGGATTTACTACAAATTGAGACAAAATATCTACTTGCTTTTCCTCAGAAGTCTTTTTTCTACCATCCCGTTTCTTGTTTTCGACAGAACCAGTTTCACAAAATTTGGTGACAAGTAGTCTATAGTAATGCCGATCAAATGGACGATTCGGAAAACGTTCATTAAATATTCTCACAGCTTCATGGTAGTTACGGCCTGCTTCGCTAAATATTAAAAATGCTTCACATTTGTCTACTAATCTACGAGGTGGTGCCATTTTGATTGTTTTGAATTTTTAATACTAAAAATTTACAGTTTACCACTAAAGCTCACCAAATCTCAACTTCTTGTCAATATTCTTTACAATCAACAGTGCTAATTGCTTGTTTTTATGACAGTTGTCAAAAACTATACACCAACTAGATTATTTAAAAAATTGTTCTAACCATGATATGTTTTAACGACACAAAAGTATTTATTCTGCAAAAAAATAATTCAGTATAAACGTTCAAGAATAAAAATTAAATAAATTTTGTTATACCGAATATCCCATATTAAAGCAAAACCAGTGTACCTACTTTTGTATTGTTGTATCGAAAAGTGTATCTCCAGACAATAAATCGTTATTATCAAACAGAGTATCGCAAAGTGTATCTCCAAACAATAAATCGTTATTATCAAACAGATCCTTAAAGTTAAAGTAAAGTGTGATAAATTTTAGAATTCTTCTTTTCAAACCCTTTCCAACGAACTATCGCACGACCCCCATTGCCATTTAAAAAATCTGATGGGGTAGCTGTCAAGTGAAGGGGATGAAAGGGGTGACAATTTTTTTTATGTTATAAAATACCTCAATTAAAATAAAAATTGACGGGTCCGAGCGTTTTTCATCTTTGTCTTAAATTACGGAGTTCACTAGGGGGGGTAAGACTTAATATCCACACTGTATAAAGATGTATCTTTAAGAAAGCTAATTAAGGTTTTCGTAATTCAATGTTCATCTAACACTGTTTTTTTTTAATTTAAATTTACGTGTCTCGACAACTAATGGTCATTAACACGGGAACTAAAAACAATGTTTACAACATAGTTAAAAGTTTAGGTGGTACTGTTAATATATATACAAAATTTTTAAATATCTTATATCAAATTATATAAGTTACATTCTTTCAAAAAAGTAATTAAAGAGTTTATTAAACTAGGTGAATTAGGTTTATTGCTAATATTATGCTGTCGTCGGATGGAATTGAAAGTACTGCATTTAAGTAGAACATGCTGGATGGAAACGCGTATGTTGTTACAGCATTCGCAAACTCATTAGGTAAGCATGATTGAGTCGAGTGTGACCTATGCCTATTCTTCTGATTATTGCTTTCTATCTTCTTTTTTGTATGGGGATATGTGATGACGGTATTTTTGGTTCTATATCATGTAATTTGAATGTGCTTTTACTCCATTGATCTTGTCAATTTTCCAATACCGATTGCTTAAAGAGATATTTTAGGTCTGAGCTGCATTCTTTTGGCTGGTTAATTGGGACAGTTAGCTTTTTTCGCTGCTTGATCTGCTGTTTCATTATTAGTGACACCTATGTGATGGGACCCAAATTATGGAGACCGAGATGCCCGAAGTTAATGGCTGATGACAGTGATTGTGTACCTCATTGACGATTGGGTGTTGTGAGCTAAAGGTTCTTAATGAGTGAATCGATGATAGTGAGTCGGTGCATATGGCTATGCGTTTGCTGCTTTTTGGTATGACTTCCAAAGCTTTATGTATTCCATATAATTCCGCTGTATGTATACTACAGATTGTAGGAAGACAAATTATACTATTGTTTGGTCTGTTGTAGTAACTGCGCAGCTTGTACCATATTCTTCCTTACTGGCATCAGTGTAGAATATTGTTTCAAACTTTTCCGTATCCCTTATTTTAGGTGAGCTCTTTTTAGGTTTACTAGGCGTCACGGAGAGAAACCCAGGACGAAGCAAAATATCCTGGTTAAGAAATTTGAGAGAGTGGTTCGGTTGGAGCTTATTAGAATTATTCAGAAGCGCGGCCAATAAAATTAAGATAGCGATGATGATTCCCAACCTCCGATAGGAGAAGGAACCTGAAGAAGAAGAAGGCGTCACGGTTTCACGGTCGTTTTAATTCCTTTTAATTTAGATTCCTTAAAAGTCTCACTTATTTTGCCACACACTGATCACTTTTTATTTAACGAACTGTTTTATATCACTGGAGATATAAAAGATAGTGTCTTTGACATTATTATTGCATGACCGTTTTTGGTAGCTTCTTTTGCTTGTAGGTCTGCTTTTTCATTACCTTGTATTCCAATGTGAGATAGAATCCATATAAATTTGACTTCGGAATCAGATTATTGTAAGGCTGCAAGTTCTTTCTTGACAAGTAAGATTATAGGATTCTTATTATACAGTTGACCAATTGTTGTTAACGAGTTTAGAGGATCTGTGATATGACGGAGGAATAATGATTTTTACTTTTGATATGAATGGGGGCTTGTAATATTGCATATAATTCTGCTGTGTATATAGAGCCGACATTAATTTAAATTGGGAAGAGAAATGTGGAGTGACAAATGCTGCTCCTACGCCGTTTGGAGATTTGGAGGCATATATATAAATGCAAAAGCTTTTCCCGTAAGTCTCGAGTTCCTTTAAAAAGGACTATCGGATTATATTGGGTGATGTCTCTGCTATTAAAGTAGTGTCATATTGGTTTCGGGAATTATGATTAACCAGGGAGGAGGAGTTTTAACATTTAAAGATAGAAATAAGGAATTTGAAGTTGCAGATCTTTTAAATTTCTTCGGACTCTTTCATAAAATAGTAAATCGAACTTACTTTAATAAGCTTCTAGGTAACGGTCCTTAAATGTATTTAGAAACACTGGGTAGAAATTGTTACTGCCGACTTAGGATGCATATGAGAGGCATAAATACTTCCTTGCGAAGTGCACCTGTGGCAATGTGTTTTAAATGATTTCAAATAATCATTTAAAACACTTGGTAACACTTTTTTTAGCATAGGCATATACAATAGCTCCATAATCTATTTTTGATCTAACGAGTTACATAAATATTTAATAATATGGTTTCGTCGGTATCCCATTTTTTATTTGATAATGTTTTCATTACATTTAATCTATTTTGGCTAGAGTTTTTTATTTTTGAAATATGTGACATTTCGAGAAAATTAATTTTGTCTGAGAGTATGAGCGCCTCGCCATACAGTTTTAAGGAAGTTGTTTGTAGCCGATGCCTTATTGAGAAAAGCATGCATCTTATTTTTAGTGGGTAGAATTGAATCCTACTGACGTGGACCATATCTTTAGTTTATAAATTAATTATTTTAAGTGTTTTTAAATCATTCTTATATTCTTGCCCTCAATGATCGAATATATCGTTCATAGCCATGAGAAAGAGACTCATAACTACTGAGGTGTTCCGTTTTCCTGGATTTTTTTTTTTTTTTTTTTGTTAAAATGAAATTATCGACGCAAACAGAGAAAGCTCTTGACTGAAGAAAGTTTTTTTATGAATCTTAGTATATTACCCCGTATTCCCCATTTGTGCAATATTGCTATAATATTAAACCTCCGAACCGTTTTTAGTTTTTTTTTCTGTTTTTCTTTAGGTTTCAATATTCCGCTAATTATTTATAAGCTTCATCAGGAGAAAACTACAATATAATTTTGAATAAAAATAATAAAAAATTACAGATTTAAAGAATTATAAACATTTTATGTTTATAATTAGTTTAAAACAGTAAAAACAATGTCACTTGAACACAATAGAATTAGTCATTTTTATATATGTTAAAAATATACAGGAGGGCTAAAATTTTATTGTTTATATAGAAAAATAATTTTAAAATATTAAGAATATTACAGTGAATATTACTACTTAATTGTCTTGTGCCTGCTCTCTAAATGATTGCCTCTTTGTCTTTATTAATGTGACACATTTCCAAAAACAATATTTTTTTACAATTACTTTTTTGCTTTAAAACATTTGAGTAGTTAAAATGGTGTCCAGTTTTTAAATGATGGCCAACTGGTGCACACGTATTTTTCTTTTTTGAACATTCACTTTTGTGTTGTGTTATTCTCTGTTTGATCCATTGTGAAGTTTGAACGACATAATAACTCCAAACAAGGTAACTTGTACATAACACTGCTTTTATAAAGAGTTAGAGTCTTGTTTTTTACTTTTTAAAACAGTTGTCTATTTTCTAATACATTATACGTAACAATTTTGATATTAGTAAATTATTTATACAATCTAGTCACAGAAGGTGTTAAACGATTTATCAATGGTAGTTTTTTATATTGAATTATTTGTACTGTTCCGATATCAGTGGGACCGACAAAAATGTTCAAGTTAAATATCAATTTCTTGAGGATATGTCTTGGGTGTTTATTGTTTTCAAGTATATTATTGTATATTGTATATATTGTATACCACCTTGTCAAACGCCTCAAAAAATATGGGCCTGCAAGTAAATGAAGATAAAACTAAGATAATGGCATCAACACCCAACAATAGAGCTAGAAACATCGGCCACCAATTCACGGTTGATAATTCTACCTTTGAAGTGGTGGACAAATTCACATACTTAGGCTCCCTGATCACCAAGGAGAACGTCATGACGGAAGAAATCAAGCGAAGAATAATCCTAGCAAACAAATGCTATTTTGGACTGAGTAGACATATGAGAAGCAGAAACTTAAGCCAAAAAACAAAAATAACCATATACAAAACCCTTATACAACCAGTGTTGACATATGGGTCGGAGACATGGACCAAGGCAGATGAAAATCTCCTGCTTATATTTGAACGAAGGATCCTGAGAAGAATATTCGGTGGCATCTGTGAAAATGGTGTTTGGAGAAGGAGGTACAACTACGAGATATATCACAGATATAAACAAAACATATATTTGGTGGTAAAGACGTAGTATCCTTTATAAAAATAGGAAGACTAAGATGGGCAGGACATCTGGCAAGATCACAGCAGAACAACCCTCCTAGAAGAATCCTTATGTCGCAACCTGTGGAAGTAGAAGTAGGGGTAGGCCAAAACTCAGATGGAGGGATAGTGTAGATGAGGATGGTAGACAAAAATGCCCAGCAAACTGGCAACAGTTGGCAATGGATAGAACTGACTGGCGTAATAGACTTGGGAAGGTCGAGGCTCTTTTATAGGGCTGTAGCACCAATGATGATGATGTATTTATTCTTTTCAAAGATATTTAATAGCAAGTTTTTGTTCATGAATTTTTCGTCACTAATATGCCTTATCCTATTTCTCATTGCAATTACTGTATTAAATTTTTGATGAGTAGGATGATTTGAAAAATAGTTTAAATATCTTCCAGATTATGTTGGCTTTTGATACCAATCCATCATTATTATCACTTACGTTCAATGTTTAAAGTAAATTGTGTGTTGTTATTAAAAGTTTAAAAATGTTTAAGGTGTTTTGAATTTCTGAAGAAAGAACAGAACGAACGAGATCGTCTACACTTTTTTTAATGAAGGGTAAAGTGTAAGGTAATTGTGAAATAGCGGTATCCAGTAAATGATCTCAAATAATCGCTATTGATTGCTAATGGGTTGCTATTATGAGGCTGAATGGACTGCCCATGCCCATGGCGATGTCCAAATGATGGTGATGACTGAATACGGAAGAAAAAATAACTTTATAGTAGTATTTGTACACGAAAAAAGATTTAATAAGAAAAAGTAGATAATTTTATATAAACCGCTGATACTCCAAAAATTTTAACAAGTATATATAGAAAATAAAGCTACCAATCTGATATTTAGGTGGTGTTATGAATGAATTATAAAGAAATAATGTAGGTATAAATTTTACTTAGATTTTGAATTATTTCTAAAAATATAATGGGACCTTTTTCCAAAATTTTCCAAAAATTTTTAAATGCTATAGATACATTATTTTTATTCAAGTTTATGAGTTTGGAGTTCTTTTATTAAATTTAGTTAATTTTAAAAATACATCAATTTCGTGAGTAGTATTGCCGTATTCATATATCACAAATTGGCGACTCCAATCCTGCATGAACAAGAGGTCGATTTACACGGGGAAATTTTATTTTATTCACACAGTAAAGTTTAGTGACTTTAAGTTAAGCTTCGGTGTTTTAAATCCTTTGTTGAAACAAAACTATTGTAGTCTCTTATAACTTTTCGTTGTGTTTCTTTTGTTTTATGTAGAACTGGTTTGGCTGGGAGCTTTAGCTTTGAGAGATGTATTTTGTATCATCGCCAACATTGCTTCTATATAACCGAAATATAAAAATGTCATATACAACGATATTGAGTCAATAAAAGATGAAAACTTGGATAAGTAATATTTTTCTTTATTAGCCGTTTGAAGCTTCTGAAATAATAAGTGCGTCTATTGCTTCTTTCGAAAAAATATTTTTACGATAAAATTAAGTGTAAAATTACTTAAATAGCAATTAGTTACGTTTTTACTGTTTTTTTTTTTTCTAAATATTGTTAATACGTGCTAGTAATACTTACGCAGTAAAATGAGTTATTCCAAAATATACAGTTTAAAAGCATAAATTGCTTAAAGAGGTTCTGAAACTCTTTTCTTGTGGCATGTACATAAATTTGTTTTTTATTTAGATTTCCAATACGAAAATCGCGAAAAAAAACTACTACAGTAATTATTAATGGTCTTAACCTGTAAATGTTTATAAATTGGTGCTGCCTAATTGTACCAACTTGACAGTTGATTTACTTAGCCTCGATCTTATGGACGTACACGAATTCATCACCTTACACTCCCTCATAGAGACCCGTAAACTAATCACCTCAAATAGGTAAACTCATCACTAGACTTCGGCAAATATGCATATTGCATATTTTGCATATTGTGCATATTTTATGCAAATATTTCATATTTGGCATATTTGTATAAAAGTTTGCATAAAGTGCATAAAAGTTCAGATTTTTATACTGTATTTGAAAATTTTTAAACATACCAATTTATTTCAATTCTTGTATAAAATTTTGTAGTCATTTTAATCAAGAAATGATCTAAGTACGTAATCTCTACAGGTACAAAACATTTACAATTTCAAAGAAGATCAATTTAAGTAGCCCTCAACATTCTTAGAAAGTCTCGGTCACTGAGGCATTCAGTTATTGGATAATCGCTAAGGGTTCGCTCATTTGCATTTTATGATCTAATCCCCAAATCTATCTACAATTTATTGTATCTTAACAGCAGATAAACGGCTAATAGTTTTGTTAATAATTTAGGGATTTTCCAAAATCTCCCAGTTTATTGAATTAGGTACCTAAACATTTCTAATTTGATGCTCAGATTTGTAAATCATTTTTGTTTTGATATTCAAAGCGTAAACACTCGTTGTGCGTAACAAAAAGGAAGATTGTAATTTTATAATGCCTAAAACAACCAGTGCTTCAACTTGGATTAAACCTTATAAAGAGCTATGGATATGGGAAAAATCTACTGTTCAGTCTGTGGCAAAATTGTAAGTATCTAATATTTTCTATTAAATATCTAATATTTCATACATACAGGGTGTTTCCAAATGACACTTACAACGTTTGACTGTAGATACTTCTCGAAAAATTGAACAAAACGATATAGTTAATGAGGGGTCAAACTTATTTACTTTTCGAGATACAGGGTGTTAAAATTAAAAAAAATTAAATTCTTTTAGTTAATAACAACAATAACTTTAAAACCAATACACGTATTTACTTGAAATTTAGTACTCGTAGGTTGTTTTTAAATGAAAAATAGCTTCCTTTAGTGAGAAAAAATTGTCCATGGTACAATACAATGGTGTGTATTTAGAAAAATTTTTCACCATTACTTTTTTTTATGAAGTCAGCTATTCTAAAACACAATTATTTTTATTGTAATTGAATTAACAAAAAAAAAACTTTTGTTGAATTTTAAAATAAGTTATATGATGTACTAATGGTTAGTAACAAAAACTAATTTGTGGATTAATAGTGCATTTAAAACACTTAGCGAGTGTTTTTTTTTCAAACCAGTTATTTGATTAACCAAAAACACCTTGTATATTTTTATATTTTAAAGGTTGGGTTAAAATAAAGGTTTTTATTTTTATTTATAGATAGCATGTGAGAAGAAATTTCAGATAGACCAACATGTGAGAACTGCTTCACACATTGCAAAAAAAGGAAAAATAGGAGGAAAACATCAAACTTCAATGGCTAAATGTTTCCAATCTACTTCAAAAAAATTAGATGAGCAAGAAACTTTTAATAAAGACTTGTGTCGCGCATTAGTGTCTGCAAACATACCGCTTTCAAAATTAGCAAATGTAAATTTTAGTTCGTTTCTAAAAAAATATTGCAAACTTAATGTTCCAAGTGATCGGTCTCTAAGAAGAAATAATGTGAACGGGCTATACTCGTCGGTGTTAATTAATATTAAGGAAGAAATTGCAGATAATTATTTTTACATATCTGTAGACGAAACCACTGATTCCTCAGGAAAGTATATTGCTCATTTATTGATTGGTGTTCTTAAAGAAGATACCTTACCAAAATCTCATCTTATTTCATGCCAGCAACTTGAGAAAACAAATGCTTTAACAATTTCGCGTTTTATACAAGAAACATTAGCAACTTTTTTTCTTCCGACAACTATTCCTTCTAATACATTACTGCTTATTTTATCGGATGCTGCTCCTTATATGGTGAAAGAAGGACAAAATTTAAAAATATTTTTCCCAGATTTAATACATGTTACTTGTGTAGCGCATGGATTAAACAGAGTTGCAGAGGAAATACGAAAAAAGTTTCCTCTTGTAAATACCATGATATCCAGTGTCAAAAAAGTATTTCTTAAATCTCCTATAAGAATTCAACTTTATAAAGAAATGCTACCTACCTAACATACCTCTTCCACCACAACCTATTTTAACGCGATGGGGAACATGGTTAGAAGCAGCTAATTTTTATGCAGATCATTTTGTTAAAATAAAGAACATAATTGATACGTTAACAGATGAAAGTTCCAATCTCTTTTGGATTCTAAACAAACTTTTCAGAGTAACTTGCTTCAACAAGAACTTTCATTTATAAAATCAAATTTTAGTTTTGTTCAAAAAACAATTACTCAGTTAGAATCACCAAAACTGTCATTGTTCGAAAGTACAGCATTAATAAAAGAATTTGCGTCATGTTGTCGGAACGTTAGAGGTAATATTGGAAAAGATATTTTAAAAAAATTTGAAGCTACTATGGAAAAAAATAAAGGTTACCATATTCTTTCTGAAGTAGTCAGTGTTCTAGCTGGAAATATTTCGAAAACAATTAATTTAGAACCAAATGTTTTGGTTAGTTTGAAAAATGCTCCCGTTACATCAGTTGATGTTGAACGAAGTTTTTCCATATATAAATATATGTACTCAGACAGAAGCCACAAGTTTTTGTTAGAAAATTTTGAACACCACTTGGTCATTTATTGTTACCATAATTCTAAATAAGTTTATTCATACTTAAAAATGATGTAGTTACTTAAAATAAATGTAAATCTTAATGAATAGTAGGAAATATTTAGTTATGTACACTTTTTTTTTAAATAAAATTGTTACTATTTTACGATTTTTTTATTTATTTGTATGCATATTTTGTAAAATATTTGCATATTTTCGGGTAAACACGTGCATATTTATGCGCATATTTTCTACATTTTTATTTGCATATTTGCCGAAGTCTACTCATCACCAAGATTCTTGCCCCAAGAGGCTGGTTTCTAACGCGGATCATTCCCTGTTTCCTGTTACACTTCTTGTTTACACGTTCTTTTAAATTCAGTAATTATTTTAGGGTGGAGAGAGGATAATAAAGAGAGGCGAGTAGTGAAAAATTAAGGCTAAATCACACAGAACTCATTGATTTTATGTTTTGACTACACAAAAATTGTTTTCTTGTGTCGAAATGTAAAAGTTAGCGTTCGATGCCAACGAACATGTCGACGAACATGTCGCCAACGATGTGTTTTTGATGCTTAAATTGAATTAAATTTTTAGTAAACAAATGGTGATTCTGACTACTACAAATATAAATGGTATGTTGAAATTGGTCATAAAGAAATAAAAGAAATTATAAGAATATTGATAGGATAATCAATTGGAGGAATAAAGAGGAAGGAACAAAGACACTGCTGACAACCCGGCAGACGTGACAGCAAACTTCATCAAAGCGAAAATCAACGTGACATAGAAATGTAGTGGAAAATAATAAAAGAAGCTATGAAGGAAACAGCTCAAAAGCGGTTAGGTTAAGTAAAGAAGGGAAGAGATAAAGAATAGTTTAATGCCGATTGCAAAAAAGCCTTAACAGACAAAAAGAGGCAAGACTAAAATAAATGGACAAACCAAGTGACGAAAATAAAAATGAATATGAAGCAGAGACAAGACACGCGACAAAAGTGTGTAGGAGGAAGAAAAGGGAGCAGATGGATAAAAAGCTCCAAGATATTGAAGAACATTATATTAATAAAAATGTAAAAACTTCTACCAAGAGATGAAAAGCAGCAGTGACTAAGGCGCAAGAAAACACAATTACTACAAGAGTAAAGAAGGGCATCTAATAAAAGATAAGCAGGGGAAACTAGAAATATGACAGGAGCATTTCAGAGAGCTGCTTAATGAAGAACCTAACGGTAGTAATGGGAAGCCAGTGAAAATGGTAGGGGAAGTCAACGACATGGCGAAAACAATGAAGACTCCTACCATGGAAGAAATAAGAGAAACGATAAAAGTGGCAGGCAGCAGTGGTATTCCTGCAAAACTAATCAAGCATGGAGGAGAAGCTTATTTAACACGAATATGTAGCCCGCTAACGAAATTCTGGGAACAAGAAGAAATGCCGAAAGTAGGGAGAGAGGAAATAGTGTCCCATTCATAAGAAGGAAGATAAATCAGTGTGCGAAAACTACAGAGACATCACGCTTTAGGATGTAACATATAAGGTACTGGCCATAATCATACAAAGTAGGCTGGAAAGGTACTTAAACGAGCAGGTTGGTGAATAGCAGTTAGGATTCAAAAGGAGCAGATTTACCATAGATCAAATATTCGTGTTAAAAATGATTCAAAGCAGTACGTAGCAGAAATAGTTAAAACTAAACCTCCTCGTTATATATTTCAAACAAGCTTAGGATTCTGCGATAAGAAGGCCTCTGTAACATGCCCTAAGAGTACTTGGAATTCCGAAAAAGATAATCAGACTAGTAAAAATGACATAAATGAAGACCGATAATAGAGTAAGGATTGAAGTAAGCTTAGCAGGAAAATTTGAAGTTAGAAGGGGACTAAAGCAGGTAGCTCCGCTGTCTACATCACTCTCTAATTTCTTGCTGAAGGCAATAATGAGAGATAGTGGAATACGAACGAAAGGTATTATTTATGACAACAGAAGATTTGTCCTGGCCTTTGAACGAATCTCACGTTAATGGTAAGAACTAAAGGGAAACTGCTGAGAATTTTTAAACTCTTTGAAGCGAATACTAAATAGTATCGATTGATTAATAACGAGCAAAAAATAAAGTACATGGAAATAGGGCAGAGCACATATGAAGATACACAACTGAAGACTACCCCAAACAACGGGATTAAAGAGTACCTATTGCTTTAAACAGTGACTGATTTTGAGTATCTAGATGTAGCCCTAACAGTCAAAGGGAAAAAAAGCCAAGAAATTGAGAAGCGGATTTCGAGAGAAAGGAAGACGGTCCTAGCTGTACAAAAACTACTAAGAGCAAAAAAACATCTCCAAAAAAGGCAAAACTGTGATTATACCGAACAGTGATCCAACTCACGGCCCTGTACGGAACATGGGTTATGAACAAAAATCAAGAAAATATGCTAGACATCTGGGAACAAAGTGTTTTAAGAAATATATTCGGGGAGTAAAGACTATAAAGACGTTTGAAGGAGAGGAATAAATGCAGAGATCGAAGACCAGAAAGGAAAACAAGAACTTAGAAAGATCGTCAAGACTTAGAGTAAATAGAGTCTTAGATGGTTAGGTAAACCCGCGAATGAAAGAAGGAAGGAGGGCAAAGGAAATTGCTGCTGAGAGGGACAGGAATTGTGAGAAGGGGACGATTACAAAAAAAGTGGCTAGAAGCGTGTGAGGAAGACCTAAATTAGAGAACTCTAGCCATAGAAATCGGGATAACAAATTGGAGAACTGCGGCCATGGACAGAAGAAAATAAAGGAAAACAGTCGAAAAATTCCAAAACATGTGCCTCTAGGGCCTGTTGATCTGTACATAAGCTGTATATGAGCTTGAGAACCACTAAAAAACTCCCCCTAATCAAGAATTCAAAATCTCTGAAAAACAAAATCAAAGAAAATAGTTTTTCCTTTAACATAATAGAACGAAGATCATTAAACAACAAAGCTCTTATAAAATAGAGAGACAAAAGTCGATATGGACAACTGTCGTCCCATATATAAAGAAGTTGGAAATAAGATCATAATAGATATCTCAACATAATTTTCGCAGAGATACAGCACCATGACAACTAGTGACAAACTAGAGAGCTGAACAAATTTGTCATCATCAAACGCTGTTTCAAACCAAAAAACTAGGCGGTATATAAAGATTACAATAAATTAATAACATATATAGACGAAATAGTGGAGATATGGTGTAACTATTGTAAACAACTGTATTTAAGCAATACTACCTATGAAATAAACATAGAAAGATTTCTGAAGTGGAAATTGAAACGTCAATAAACGTACTTTAACCTTTAATTGTGGCTTATTCCCATTTAAATAGTAATTACTTTATAATGCCACAAGAAAATAGTTTCAGAACAATATTGTATATATTGTAGCATTCCAGTGTTGGTCATTTATCTAGCAATGTAACCTGCGAAGCTCCATGAAAGTTTGTCTAGTTTTGTTGTAATATTCTCGACTTTCGTTTTTGGTCTTACTCAGTCGTGCCTCTTTCTATCTAAAAGTCGTATACCCAACATTGTCCTTTCTATTGTGACAGACATATATTATAATAGGAAGGATGCACTGGTTGACCACTTTGTTCCTTAAGTATTGAAGTAGTTTTTGTTTTAAAATCCAACTGAGTTTTCCAACTCCTGTCCACGCCAGTTTTGCTCTTCTAGTGATTTGGCCCATGTAGATAAATTGCAGAATTTGGACTTGTTATATCTCATTGCCATTCTATAGTTTGCGTCTGGGGTCGTCTGTGTTTGTCATTGTTTTGTTTTTGTCATTTTTGGACCGGCGTATTGGGAGCTGTCTGCGAGTTCTTCCGCCATAGTTTGTAATTCCGGATACAATCAAAGAATTATTGATCACGAAGTTCATCAATACGGTACATGCAATCTAAAATAGTCATCGATAGAGCATAAAAAGAGTAATAAGATCCTTGAAAGAATCGCAACATTCAAAATCACTACGCGTCTGTAAAGATGTATAGATTGAATGGTGAATAGGGTAATGTCAGTGAAATTTTTACTGTTTTAAGTGATGGGGTTGCTAGTTAATGACGATAAAATGCAATATTTTGATTTTGATTAAAGTAACAATTAATTTAAATTCTTGTTTAACTCATTGATGTTATCTGTACAAAGAAAAAACACTTACCTTTCAAATATGGTGTATTAATTATAGCAAGAAGTAGAAGAGTAGCATCTGATCATCGCGACGCAAGGGACGCATAAGTCAAACTAGAGGGGATGCTCACATCGCGATCTCTCGATTTAAAGTGGTCTGCGATAGGCAGAAAAACCTCTGACCACCCTTCTTAGTCTCAGGTCAGTAGGTTAGTGGGGCAAGTGCACCCCCATAAAGAGCGCTACTGTAATGTGCTTTTAAAAGACAATAATTTAATTAAATTATTCACAGAAATTTGATATTTTGTAGCGTTTTCTGTGATTTGATCATAATATTATAATACACTAATAAAAATATTGAATGTAAAATATGTAAATAAATACTAAATAAAAGGAAAAAGACAGTTAAGATTTGATTTCGCGTATAGTGCGTATTTCGCCCTAAAAGGGCTTTTTAGAACGGCTATTCACAGTCGCTCTGAACGTGAAAATAAATCTCTTCTGTCTTAGGAAGCATCTCTAACATGGCTTCGTATGGACGCAAATAGGGACATCTGATATTAAATATCAGATCAGACATCTGATAATAATATAATAGTTGAGGAGATATGTTGTGGAATGCAATTTTTAGATTCCCCATGTCTCTATTAACATCTTTATCAACGTCTGTTTTGCCTTGCAATTCTTAGAAGGCACAGATTAAAGCAAAAATCTGAATTTGGTTTCGAAAATTAGTTTACGGATTTTAAATACTAAATACTTTCCCAAACAGTGATAAAGTTAGGTTTTATTTGCACTTCAACTACCATTGAATGAGAATGACAGAAAAGCTTGCTTTAATCAATTAGGAGAAGTACTTGGAGATCTCTACTATTGAGCTATGAGCGTTAAAATTTTGATTAATAACTAAAAATAAATTATTACTTGAGTTGAAGACCTTATTTTTCCATCAATTGCATCCGTCAATTTCATTTAATTACACTTCCTGATCCACCAACTCAAATGGCTGATATCTTCGGTAAGATTCAGACGCAGATTATAAATAGTCTTATAATTTAATAGGTTAAACATAATATCCTTTGTGCCTTCTTCACTTCTTATTTTTGAAAAGTTAAAATAACAAATCAAATGGGAGTTTGTGAAACCACCGAAGGGTGCGTTGATTTCTTTGAGCAGCTTATTTATCTTAACCATAACTTGATTAACCGCAGTCAAGCAATTATAAAGTTTAATTTCCATTTCGACCATAAATCATTCGAACAGCTGTCTGCTTAACTTAAACACTTATTTTTCTGTCGCGGAGTTGAGCCCTTCTCATCAGATAACGTCTAGTTAAATTACATCCTCTTTTTTAAAAGAGTAAAAGAGAAAAGAAATCCGGAATTGTTCTCAGAAATCTGATATGCTCAGACTTGGCCTTCTTTACTGAATTTGTTCTGAATCGTTGGCAACGTTACGAATGACACAAAATGATACTGTACATATTTGATTTACGGTTTATAAAAACTTTTAGGGGTATAAATTTTATAAAACCATATTTTACACTTGAAAAACAGGGCAATAAAGATTTATTTGAAAAATTTTATGCAGCATTTTATTGATTACATTTATCCTACCAGTATTTTGTTAATTATTCTGTTTTTAACCGACTGATTTGAGTTGAGTTATTAGTTATTCTAATACATTTTTTATGTTGTTTGCTGAAAAAATACTTAAATATCAAATTTGAATATGTCTGCCATTAGGAAAAGGATAGATTTCTTAAAATATGGTTAAGAAAACCGTTTTTTTGGTGCGTGACCAAAGAATCTCACATTTGGCGGCAAAACAGAAACGTCAATCAAATGTCATTTATGTCAATATTGATACTAATAGTACAATGGCGACATCTCAACAAAGCTTCAGCTCACTACTGAATACAGAAAGAATTCTTCTTCTTCTTAGAGTGCCGTCTGCCTACGGAGGTTGGCAATCATAATGGCTATTTTTATTTTTGAACTTGCTGCTCTAAACAAATCAGTAGATCTGCATTGATACCAATCACGTACATTCTTCATCCATGAGTTCTGCCTTCGGCCAACAGATCTTCTTCTTTGAATCTTTCCCTGTATTATGAGTCTCAAAATTTTAAATTTTGGTCCCCTCATCACGTGGCCTAGGTATTCCAGTTTTCTGGTTTGTATAGTGGTGATTAGTTCTGTTTCTTCAACAGTCACCACAACACATGGGGATATGAAAACAATGATGAAAATGGGGAGAAACTACTGGAGTGGGCAGAAGAAAATAATATTCACCTTATCCATAGTCTAAAAGATAAAACTACCTTCTTTTCTAGAAGATGGCGCAAAGGCTACAACCCTGATCTATGCTGGGTTTCCACTAACTCACAAATGCAACCACTCCCAAGCTCTCGAATTGTACTTCCCAGTTTCCCTCACAGCCAACATCGACCTGTCATAATCGAACTAGGCATACAAATTCCTATCGTTGGAGACGAATCCACGCCGAGACCCCGTTGGAATTTTAACAAAGGAAATTGGCCCGAATTGACCCAAAGGCCAACAATTATCACCGTTTTTTAGGAATGGTTATCTCTATCGCCAAAAAACATATCCCCCGAGGTTTCCGAAAGGAGTACATCCCAGGCTGGACGGAAGAAAGCCAAAAACTATATGACGACTTTTTGAAATCAGAAGATCCCGAAATTGGTGAAACTTACTGAAGTCACTGGACTCAACAAGACTTAATAAATGATAGTCTACCGTAGAACATATTGATTTCTCACGTTCCAGTCGAAAGGCATGGGGATCCGCAAACTGGGCGAAGCAAGCAGAGCGCAACACTTAAACAAATCAAAAATTGAGCCAAATAAAATAGCCAATAGAATAATTGAGAACTCCCGAGCTCCATCTAAGAAAAACTCATACATCTACCGTAAAAAGAGCTCTTAAACAACTTAAAGCAAATACTCCCGCAACATCAGAATACTCACGTGCCTTCTCATTGGATGAAATAAACGAAGCGCTTAACCAAACTAAAACAGGAAAAGCAGCAGGCTTCGATGGAATGTATCCTGAGTTTATAGTCCACACTGGTACAAAAACACGACAGTGGCTCAAAAAATTCTTTAGCAACGTACAATTACCAATACATCAAGATATCCCAGACATCTCAAAAGAGCACCAGCGACTGAGATCTAGAAATCCTCCAATACGATCTGCCCGAAAAATTGGTAATTCCTATGATATACATAGGCAACGGACAACAAGATGTATGCCAACAGTAGAATCGGACTATATTAAGATATCCACCCCAACTCAGGGTTTCATCGGATCAAATCTGCCCCGGTCCACTTGGGCAAGGCTTAATCGTATACGTACCGGATATGGTAAATGTGCTGATTCGCTGTTCAGATGGGGTCATGCAGCAAGTCCACAGTGCGATTGCGGACAATCTAGATAGACCATAAGCCATTGTGTTTCAGACTGCTTGAATCGTGCCTACCGTGGAAACCTCCAGGACTTTGCGGAATGTTCCCCAGAAGCAATTGAATGGCTATGTAAATTGGACATTAATATTTAGTGTCATTCATTCTATCTTTAGTGTTTAAATAATATATTTAATATATATGTCTCAGCTCCATATAATAATGTTGAAAATATATAGATTTTTGCACGTTAGGAGTGGCTTCATTCGTATAAATGCTGATATGGCAATCTCTATTCGCCTGTTTAAAGTTCCCAAGTACTGATATTTTTCTACTTGTTCTATCACGTTACCATCATCATTCAATCTTCGCTTATCCACTGCTGGACATAGATCTCCCTCATAATATCACGTTACCATTGATTGTTAATTCGTGATGTATATTTTGTGGTCTTTTTGTAATTAGCATGTACTTCGTTTTTTTAGCGTTTATAGTAATTCCCATCTCAGCACTATTCATACTTAAACTTTCGATAAGATGTTGTTGATCTTCTATACTCGTTGCTATATTCACAGTGTCGTCTACATATCGTAAGTTTTTGATATTATTGAGCGTGTTTTGGTAAATTTCTTCAGAATATAAGTTAAACAAAAGTGGTGATAAAACACATCCCTGTGTTACTCCTCTACAGATCTTTATTTCTTCTGAGTGTTGTCCATCAATTTGAACTATGGCACTTTGGTTCCAACATAATGTTTGCACTATATATATGATTTTACTGTCAATGCGCTAGTTCATCAGTATTGATATTAGTTTTTCATGTTTTACTTTATCGAAAGCTTTTTCGTAGTCAACAAAGCACAAGTGTAGATCAACGTTTACATCCCGACATCGCTGAATCAATATATTGATAGCAAATAGTCCTTCTCGAGTACTCATTCCATTTCGGAACCCGAACTGCGTCTCGCTAATATCCTCCTCTAGCCTTTCGTATATTCTCGTATGTATTACTTTCAGCAGTACTTTTAAAGTATGACTAATGAGGCTCAGTATTCGATAATCAGAGCACTCTTTTGCTGCTTGTTTTTTAGGGATGGTTATAAATGCTGACTTCAACCACTCTTGTGGTATTATTCCTGTATCGTACACCGTGTTGAATAAATCTGCTAATACTTCCAAGTTATCCTCTTCCACTAGTTTTAACAGTTCTACTGGTATTTCATCTAATCCAGCTGCCTTATTGACTTTTTTGATAGCATATTTGATTTTATCTATCGTGATCTTCTGTCTCTCTAAAAGATTTAATTCTTGTATTTTCTGCATTTCACCTCTTTCATCTTGGAAAAGTTCTCTAACGTACTCATCCCATTGTCTTAATTTCTCTGGTAAATCTATTAGTAGTACTTCTTTTTTGTCTTTTATGTGTCCTTGCTGTCTACTTCGACCCATTCCAGTCACTTCTCTTATTTTGTTGTGCATATTTCTCATATCATATTTTGTTGATAGTTCTTCTATCTCTTTACATTGTTTCATCAAATAGATTTTCTCAGCTGTTTTGATTTTTTCCTTAATTATTCGTTGTATTTCCTTATACTTCTGTAGATCTTTTCCTTTATATTTCCTTTTTTCTTCCATCTGTAATAGTATTTCTTCTGTCATCCACTGTTTTTTAGCCTCTGACCTATGTTGTATCAAACTTTCTTGAGCTGGTTTCAGTAATGTGATTTTTATAATATACCACTTTTTATTTACATCCATGATTTGTTTGTTGCCCATTAGTGTTTTTTGCATATTAACATTCACAATATTTTTTAATTCGTTTTTTATTTATTCGTTTTTAAGCATTCTTATATTTATTTTTGTTTGTTGTTTTCTGAGTTCAATTCTTTTTAATTTTATTTTCACGTCAGCAACCAACGGATTGTGGTCTGAGTTAACATCTGCTCCAGGATAAGTTTTAACTAAGGTTATAGAGTTTTTATATCTGCTATTTACGAGTATAAAGTCTATCTGGTTTCTGACAATGTGGTTTTCTGTATGTGAAGGAGACGTCCATGTATATAGTCTCCTCTTAGAATGCTAAAACCAAGTATTGGCAATTACCGTATTCTTTTCTTGACATAATTCTATGAGCCCTTCTCCTCTCTCGTTTCTAGTTCCTAATCCGAACTGTCCAACTATATTTTCAACTGTACCTACTCCAACTTTTGCATTAAACTCTCCTAAAATATAAGTAGTATCTCTAGATTTTGTTAAAGAATTGTTAATTTCAGTTAAATAATTGGAATGTCCAATAATTCGCAGTGTCAAATAACTAGTATGTTTACTAGTATAATTTTTTTTGTCTGATGTATTACTTAATTATTGTGTACGTAGTGTTTCCTTGTTATGGTTATATTTTATAATTATATTCTGTCTATTATCGTTACAAATGAGTTTGATAATTCTAGGTCAACAACTTCATATCTCGCAAGTGGTCACTTTTGAAACAAGTACATTCTCATGCTGAATAAAATTGAATCGTGTTTTTAAAGTAATAATTACCTGCATGTTATGAGCTTTGCAGAGTAAAAAGTACACGCAGTCCCACGATCCTGATGCAAAATACGAGATACCTTATCTAACAAGCTAATCATACAATAAACACCAAAGCATAGGTAAACATTTTTAAATTATATAGTGCTTATGTTATTACTCAGTAAACAAGTGCACAGTCACTTGTGTTTTGTTTTAGAGAAAAATACTTTTTTGTATTATAGTTATACATTTAAAACAATCAGAATATTTGATATTTTATCGTTGAATCTGGTAAAGGTACAGATATTATTGTTACGTTAAAGCCTTGACTCGAGACCTGGCGTGATGGAATAGCTTTCAAATAAGAAGCAGTATTTATATTATATTATCTTGTCCTATCATTCTTTTTATTTTTTTGTATGTTAGTACTAAGGATTTTATAATTATTTGGAATGAATTACCATTGGTTTAAGTATTATAAGTATTTTAGGTATCGTTATTGGTCCTTATGAATTTGTACGCATTTGTATTATGTTTCGTTTGCTCCTTTGGATGTGGGAATATTAGATTTTCTTTCTCATCCTCAGACTCAATTGTATAATTCTTCAATATCATGTATATAAGATTAATATTCCTGTTATATAAAAACGTAAAATTTTCTAACAGAACAAAATCATACCATAAATCGTCAACATATCCAACACGCACATCATATTTTTCTAACGTGCTCTTCAGTTCTAGGAATTAATAAGAAAATTGTTTCTATTCAATCACCGATTAAATATTTTTAATGCACTTTAAACTTCCTGTGAATGTCTCTGAAAAATTAAAGAAAAAAATGTCCTTTCAAAGCTATGAGGAGTAACAGTTCATAATATCACTTTAAATATTCTGACGATCTTTTCACTGGAGTACAAAAATATCCTTATTTATATCTTAATTCTAAAACAGACTCCTAAATATATATTTTTTTAAAGATTCTTCTAAATTTATAAATCGAGAATCATAACAATATAAATAAATATACATATTATATATATATATATATATATATATATATATATATATATATATATAAATATATATATTAAACCTTTGTGGACGGACTTTTTTTTGTTTATATTTAATGGTAAATAATTTGTCTTTAGGACATATTATGGCAAAAAATAGACAAATCAAAGGTTTTTTATATTATATTTTTGTAACTAGTACAAAAAAGGTGGTTCCATGTCGAACCACTAGGCCACAAACGAAAAACTTATTTAGTGTGAAATGGAATAAAAGAATTTTTCTTTTCAGATAGACATAAACCTGATGCTGAGGCATATGACTAGTTTGTCAGTTCTTATTTCTAGAGGAACTTGTTTTTTGAACCTGTTACTGGTGCTTGGTTTATCCATGCTTCTTCTTCCAAATTTAGGCATTTGGGGGTCTGCTCCAATCAAACCGGTGGCCACAGCAATTTTAAATTCTTTCAAAGACATACTCTTACCAGTTTTTGATTGTTTGAAAATTATATATGAGTTTAGTAATGTTAGGTCAACAAAATGGAAAAAAATTCTATGCCACCACTTTTTGGATTTTCTATCCAATTCGTACCAAGATACTAACTTATCAGACTTATCTACATAGCCCATATATTTGTTGTAATCTTGTACTAATTGTTTGCAGTTAATTTCCAATAATGCCCCATCCTTTTTTTCCTGTTCACAGTGACATTTTCTTCAGGTTTGTGAAAATTGCTTAGAAAATGAATGGGTTTTTTATCCATCCATTGCCGTCTTCACTCATTCTCTAGTTTGAGTCACCCCTTTTTATTTTTTGATTTGTTTTTGTCAAGTCGCGTTGTAATGCAACACAATTGAAATAGTTATCATAATTTTTTCCAACTAAATCTCTTGTAAGATCTCTTATTACTCTTGCCCCGAGCTGTTGTTTCCTTACATCGTTTACTTTTCTGGTGTATATTTGGAATTGTAAAACATATCCTGACTGATCAGCACGTACTCATATCTTATATCCCCTTTTTATGGGTTTCATCGGCATATATTCACGTAAACTACTTCGTCCCTTGAACCTTATCATCGATCCGTCTATTGAGTGTTGCCTGCTGGGATAAAATGAGCTTTTATAAATGGTTAAAAGTTCCTCTAGCAATGGCCGCACTTTGTAGAGTTTATCGTAGTTGCCACTACCTTTCTTAGGTTGTAATTAATTGTTATTTATATGAAGATGAGTAAGCCACCACCCAAATCTGTCACGCGACATACATGAAGAAATAAACTGATCCCTGATAACAAAATTGGGAGACCAAAAATCTCTATAACTGGGCAACTTTTTCACACCCATCAAAAGGTTTATTCCCAAAAAACATGTATTTCTTCAAGTGTTGTGGGAATGTTGTTTCTGTTATTTATTTGAACTAAGAATAGCAACTGATACCTCGTCTTCACCACAGTCACTGTCATGCACAACATCTTCATTATCTGAAATATCGTTTTGTTCATCTAAAACAGCTGACTCCAAAGTCATGTCGAAATCTTCATCGTCGTTTTCATCAAAATCGGATACATCAGATCCCTCCGATGGGATATCTGCTCGTAAACGGTAAGCTTCATGACTTGTTAATTGACTCAAATCAATATGTCTTTTCATTTTGGAATTCTGTAACAAAACATACCTATTAGTTACTGATCGGCCTAGTGGCACCTATTGGAACCACCAATCAAAATATCAAAATTCAGTTAGTTATCTACGTAGTTCATAAAGACTCAATACGGTAATACATAAATACATCTATTTATCAACAAATTAACACAATACATACGGTTAGAGAACCTGAGGCAGTAACATCTTCAACCACTTAAACAAAGTCAGAAAAACTCACACCGCTGATGTCAACTAATGGTTCTATTGCTGATTCTTTATCATCCATAAGTATTGGAAGATTTTCCTAATCTTCTTTTAAGAAACCAGATTTTTTGAAGCAGTTGAGAATTGTTGGGGATGTTACACCTCATCATGCCTTGTCAATCAGTAAAATAGCTGTCAGGACCGTGATATTTGTACTTAGCTGCTTATCGAGAGATTCTAAAATGAGCTTAACAATTACTTTGCGATAGAACGTCTTAAAATTATGGATGATCCCTTGATAAAATGGTTTAGAAGTTGTATTTAGCAGAAAAAAGTAGAGTTTCACATTGGACAATGTAGGAGGGCTGTTGCGGACAGTGCAATTGTCTAAAAATAGTAAAAGTTTCAGCTTTTGCCGTTTCATGTCCCCATTTTAACTGTTAAAAGCCAATTTTTAAAAAGTTCTGTCGCCATTCAAGCTTTTTTGTTAGCACGATAATTCATAGAAAATGATTTCACACCTTTGAAACATCGCGGTTTAATTGCTTTTCCTATCATTAAGGGTTAAAGTTTTTCCGATCCGTCCATATTTACTGCAAGTAAAACTGTCAACCTCTCTTTACTATGTTTTCCCCCATGACATTTTTCATCTTTAAAAGTAAGCGTTTTGTCCGGTTAACATTTGAAAAATAGGCCGGTTTCATCAGTATTAAAAATGTCTCGGGCGTCGTAGTTTTCAATCAAGGTCTTCAATTCACGTTCCCCACAAACTTTTTTAAAGACTAAAGACAACTATTTCTCTTTTTGAAATTTGTAAGCCACCCTTTAATTGCCACAAAGTTTTTGATGCTTAGGGTAGAGGCGAACTCTTTTGCTTTTTCCTTCAATAAGTTTCAGCTAATAGACACTTTTTATCCTCCATACTGTCTTAGCCAAATGACCAGACTTTCTTTCAGACGAGAAAATTCACCTTTAGTAATTCTGTTCCGTACTCCAGCGGTTTAAGCAGCATTACTATTCTCCTTGTTCTTTATTATGGTTGAGAGAGTACTCAGAGGAATCTTAAATTCTTTTGTAACATCACTTTTCTTCTCACCTTCCTCTACTGTTTGGATTAACTTCTTCTTTTTAGGAATCGTCAAACATTTATACTTTCTGGGGCTCATGACTAACAAAATTTTAATCTGTATACCAACAAAAGAGTAACAGTAACTAATAATTAAACAAACCAATTCGTGAAAAGTGTGTATCAAATATGTAGTCAAATTAATCATAACAAAAACAAAGGCGCGTTGATACAAGTTTGAACTGTACTTACTACAATCTTTCCGACTCTTTCTCTCTCCACCTTTGAATTATCGAGTGATGGACGCCGATGAGTTTGAATTAACGCGTCGTTTTGCTATATAGCAATGATTTTTTTCGTTGGAATTACCAAGTGCACAAAAATATACTGATTTAGTTCGAAATATAAAGAGATTTTGAATTTTTATAGAGAGGTTTGAATTATCGCAGGTTTAAATTAACGCGAGTCGACTGTACTTATTTACCAGGAGATTATGGCAAACCACCTGGAGCTCCTTAAAGACAAGACCTTACAATTATACGAAGAATCCTCATAGGCTCCACCAAACTAGCACACAGATTCCTGATGACGTCAGATCTCCGGTCTATCTCTCAAACATGCCAGTGCCAACTAACAGTGAAACATATTCTTACCGAATGTCATCAATACAATGATGTAAGACAACAGCTAAATCTCAAACCACAGCTAGGCGACATTCTCAGTGACCCCAACCAGATAGACAGAGTACTTCAGTTTTTTAGAAGAATGTTCTTCTTATTAACGTTCCCCATCCTTAAGGACATTGGTGATCATCATGACCCATTTGACTCTATCTGCAGCTGTTCTGAAAAGATCTATTGACGTTTTACCACTCCATTGTCTCAGATTCTTCAGCCAGGACGTGCGTCTTTTCCATGATCCTCTTTTGTTTTCCACCTTCCCCTGTATGACCAGTCGCATCAATTCGTATTTCTCGTTTCTTAGTATGTGACCAAAGTAGCTCTTTTTTTTGTAGTGTTGAGTATATCTTTATTTTTTTTTATTCTTCGTAGCGTTTCCGCAATTGTTATGTGTTGTGTCCAAGATATTTTCCACATTCTTCGATAACACCACATTTCAAAGTTAATGAGTTTTTTCCATGTCGCCTCTGTAATTGTCCAGGCATCAACTCCATACAACAGGACAGAGAACACGTAGCATCTCAATACTCTAGTTCTAATTTCGATGTTGAGTTTTCCATTGCATAATATTGTTTTCATCTTCTTAAAAGCACTTCTAACTATCTCAATACGCTCTTTTATTTTCGTACTTCTATCCCATTCTTTATTTAGTTAGAAGAATGTTATTGTATCATAAACTCTATAATATTTTATATGACATAGGCAACATAGTAATGCTACTATACCTCTTGCAATGTTTGTAATCGCCCCCGTGCGAGTGGCCACAGTTGCCAAGTAAAAATATAACGTCTTCCAGTATCCTATTTTCTTCCATATTTCACCATTTTCACCATTGATTCATTTGTTATCCTTAATTCAATATTTTCGATGAGGCTGCTTGTTTGAGGTTTTCTTGATTTTTGATGACTCTTGTATATAATTCTTGAATAGAATTTTTGTAAACCATGCAATAAGTATCTCTATTTGATGTAATTTCATCTATTTTATCTTTTCGTTTGTATTTTTTAGCAGTTTATAGTGTTTATACATTCACTTTTAGACTTTTGTTTCATAATTTTTCTACATAATTCATTTAGTTTTGAATTCTTTTAGGTCTCTTTTAATTGCCCTTGATACCAACTTGTTACCTATCAACCGGTATTTAAATTCAATAATTTAATACCTATTTTCTGGAGAGAAAAATCGACCCAAGTATAAAAATAATTTACCCTACGCATATGACATTTACTGAAATTTTCGACAGATGCGTGACGATTTGTTGTTTAGGGTTGGTGTTGTGCGTCAGGTGCGATGACCATCACACACTAGATTTTGCTTGCACCACCTGTTACACTTCTCTTAAAGCTCTTGTAGACTCGTTGAAAAGGGCCAAAAGGTTTAGTACGGTAAACTATACAAATTGGGGGTTGGTCCTTAAAAAGTGATTTATCAAGATTTAGAGGACAAAGAAGGCGTTCAAGACGTTTTAAATGATATAAAATATAGTTTTTTTAAAGGGCTGGCAAGTTACTGTAAGATTTTTTTTATAACTGACAAAATATTAAGCGACATTAGTGGTTACATTACTCGATCATATTTAAGATTCATCATTTTAAAGTAACCAGTTTTTTAA
This sequence comes from Diabrotica undecimpunctata, assembly GCF_040954645.1. NCBI lineage: Eukaryota > Metazoa > Arthropoda > Insecta > Coleoptera > Chrysomelidae > Diabrotica > Diabrotica undecimpunctata. The sequence continues at coordinate 15,481,974 of NC_092805.1, forward strand.
GGTATTTAACTTTTTACCTTTGTTGTATCTGTTAGTTGTTTAAAGTTGCAGACGGGGATGTTTTTGAAATCTGAAGGTTTATGAACAATATATTAAGGTTCGCAATGAGACTCATACACTGGTCATACAGAAACAGAGCAATGGGAAAGGTTCTCGAAAGAAATGGAACATGATTTTTATGGAATATAGAAAGAGATGTGGACATTCTTCAGTGGCAAAAAAAAGTAAAGAAGCTAATACAAATTAATCATATTAATAAAGAAGAACGGACGACATATTTTAGGTAAATATACCGAACAACAGAAACTGAACATACTCCCAAAACTCCAGAAGTAATATCAAATATTTCCTCACCGGGGGTGTAGCTGTATCTCAAATGTTCCGTTTGGCAATTACAGTATCAATTTCTAGGGAAGCTTGGGGTGTTTGTATTTGTTGTTTTTTTGACTCTGTTATTTTATATGTTAAAATTTGCCTTTTTTATCGAGGTGTGTACTTTTTGTTCAAATTATTAGATCGTGATCCTGGTAGGCTTTGTGATTTAAAGGAAATCTCTGATAGTAGACTAGTTAAAAAAGTAGATGGAGTTCTGGATTGATTAGCAATAATTGAGGTATTATGAAATGAATTTTTGACTTATTTGAATTATTTGATTATTTTTTCTTTTAGATATGTTAACGTTGGTATATTGAGATTGTAACCTTCAAGTTCTAGGTTTTATTTGACATTTCACTATCATCTATATCCCATAAAACAATTGCAGTGACATCAAAAATAGACTTTATAATGCCATGGCATACTGTATGCTAAATATTTAAACTATTAAACTTGCTTTATTAATGATGCTAGACACATTTAGCAATATTCATAGGATTCTTTTGTAACGAATTTATTCGTAAGAATGGAAAAAAGACTTCGTTATTATAATGCATATATGAGGGGATTTCAATTTAATACATATACGAGGGAATTTCAAAGAATTTACAAATGCTACACCTTAAGACTTAAACTATCTCAGAAGTTAAATACATATTGCGTTTTCATCGAAATTATTCGATTGGAACGACCCTAGGAAAGGTCGTTTTGTATTACTGACAAGAAAAGTGGACTGAGTTTCTTGGAAATTGTGAGAAAGTATATTGCCTTGCGCCTCAAAAACGTACCTCGCAGTAGGTTTTTTGTAAATTACCGACAGCAAAAGTGCACTACTCAACCGGTGGGGATTAACACTATATATAATATCCCCAAGAAGATTGCAGATTTTTTGAAACTTGCAAATTCAGAAATGTACACGGGGCATTGTTTCCGTCGTTCTTCAGCTACTATGTTCGCAAATTCTGGAGCTGATCTAGTAAAAGTTAAACGTTTAGGTGGATGGAAATCGTCATCTGTTGCAGAATCTTACATTGAAGAGTCAATAAGCAATAAGATTGCTGTATCCAAGTGTATACTTGGCGGACCAGAAAATCAATCCAGTACCTCGAATCAAGTGTTTAAGCAAACGAGTACAAGTTGTGATGCTCCAAAAATAGATATTTCTAATAATGTTAATTGTAAAATGTCAGTTGTTTTTAATCCTTAATGTGTTTGAATTTGTAAATTTTATTGAATAAAAAAAAGTTAAAACATTTTATCTACTCTTGCTGTTAAAGTGTCACTTTATCTACCCTTGCGGTTAAAGTGATACTTTATCTACTCAAAACAGTTGTTATAGCAACACTTTAACATTAGCTATGGAAAAAATAACTATTTATTCGGAGTTGAAATTATTGACACTCTCTCAATAAGTATTTTGACAGTTCTTCCGCCAAAACTTTAAAATGAAAATATTACATATTTTAAATTGTGATTAATTACAATTAACAGAATTAATATATTTTTAGAATAAATATATGAATTCAGTATTGAATACATCAAATTTTTTTAACGCAGCGTTATAAAAGAATCCCAATAAAAATATTCCATCTAAAATAAATATCCTTTTCTAAAATGCGATCAACTAAAATAAATTTCAGCTCCTCTTCACTAAAAACTCTTCCTAAATTCCGGGTCCATCGTCCGCCGGAATGCAATGTTATTGATTAAAAAATAAGTAGAAAATCAAATAACAATAAATTGCAAAGTCCATTCTCTTCTTCTTCTTTCTGATAGGCATTCTTTCGATTTACCTGACAGCTATGAGGAAAATTTCATTTCTAGACGGAGATGACGTTGTAAAAACGACCAACAAAGCATTCGTTTGGGGATCAAAGAAGGGCCCTTTAACAGAGAAAATAAGGTTGGATGTTGAAAACTTTGTAAATACAATTTGGTCGATTTTGTTTTATACTACAATATATCGTTTTCGTTTTCCTTTATATGCAGATGGGGTTTTAGTATTTTCCGGGTTTTTATATTCTCTAAATATAATACAATTAGGGGTTTATTTTAAAAAGAAGATATAAATGCTAAATTTAATAATTTTTTATAGGAATATGAGATAGCGTTCTGTAATAACTGAATTGGGAATATTGTAAAATCGTTATCATCATAGAGTTAGCTCTTTTGTTCAAAAATTCACACTCTTTCAAAAACTGAATTTATAACTTTAAATTCATAAAAGTCGCAATATTTCCGGTTCAAATCAATTAAAATTGATGTTTTTTTTAATTTGTGGTAACTAGTTGCATAGATTATAAAAATATAATTAGTTGATTTATGAATTGTCTATTTATTTAACCCTGCTGTCCCGTTCGATTCAACTACACAATTGTACTGTTCGGGTCAATATGACCCAACTATGGCTTACGCTCCTTAATCGAAATAAAATAAGCTAATAGTGCTAAACAAAACTGTACTAACAAAAAATTATGGTTAATTAAACAAAAATGATGTTGTTAATGTAAATTAAACCTTATAAACAAAAACAAAAGGTATTTTTTTCTTTCATTAACCAGAAAAGCCTAATAACAAATATCTACAAAATTTAATTCAGTTTACAACTGGGACAGCAATAAAAATGATGGGTTTTACAAATATGTGTATGACATATACAACATAAAATATTAGTCTTATTATCGTTTTTAGAACAAAATTTACAGCGTGATCGTTTAGCAGGTGGAGTTGGATTGTTCATAGACGGTTCACACGAACTAGATTTTCCATCTTCTCTACTTACTTCTGCTCGTGTCATTTTTACCAGTTCTTGTGAGTCTTTGGTCCTTGGTAAATTTTTCCTGGAAAGGATAAGTGGTTTCACCAGTGTTTTTCCCAATTCCTCAAGAAAAATTCGCCGTTTTGTAAGTTTATTGGTGTTCCATTGGGGATTTATTGATGTCCATAAAACGAACGCGTTGTATGCAGAAATGTCCAGCATATTATAAAAAACAATCATGGGCCAGCGATTTGTCTTTCTCTTACATGTATATGTACCAACAAGCTGATCTAGAGTATCTACTGCTCCCTTACTGGAATTATAATCTAAAATAATTTGGGGCTTTTTGTCATTTCTGTCACTAATAGCCTTTTCATGATGCAAAGTACTTATAAGAACAACATTTTTATTCCTTTTAGGAATATAGTTAACAACAGTGGTATCTTGCGTGAAGTAAAAATACGAACTATGAACTTCTTTATTCGCAATTTGTGCTGGAAGCTCTGGTTTATTTTTTCTTATAGTCCCCAGCATTGTATTTTTTCTTGTTAGAAGAAGTTGGCCTAAATTGTACGATGTAAAAAAGTTATCGCAAGTAATATTGTGGCCTTTCAAATCATTAGTCAAGTCGCACACCACACGCATTCTGCATTTCGTTGTGGCGCAGCACCTGCTTCTTTTCCTGTATAGATCTGCAATTTTAGAGCATAGGAACGTTTGGTGTCACATAAAGCCCAAATTTTTATGCTATATTTCGCTGGCTTGCTTGGAATGTACTGTTTGAAGGGACAGTGACCTCTAAAGGCTACTAATTGCTCGTCGATAGTAACATTTTCATCAGGGTTAAAAAATTTTGGTAGATTTTCCACCCATTTTCCCCAAATTTCACGTATTGCAGCAAGTTTATCTAATCGTCTTCTATCCTGTCTAGTAGTCTTGTTATCAAAACGTATCACTTGCGAAATTTTTGTAAACACTTCAAGGGACATTGTTGCTCGAAATATACTACGACCAGTTTCTTTATTCCACAAACTTTTAGTTGATTCACCATGGGACTTAAAAACTCCAGCTAACAATAAAAGATCAATGTATGCTTGAAAACCAAGTCTTTCCAGTTGGTTCCAAAAACACGCTGGCCTTCCATGTTTGTCATATTAATAATTTGGTTTGCAACTATGTCAGAAAAGAGCACGTCAAATGAATTTTTGATATTGAAAATTCGTGCACATGCGTACCTTGTAACTTCTGAAGCATTATTTATAACATTGGCCGTAGAAAAACGACCGCGTTGATAAGGAGGATCAAGCGACCACTGAATATTACCATCTTTCGAAGGAACTGTTACAGAAGGTTCTACAGGATGTGGTACGTAGAATGGAATAACAGAATCATCACTACTTTCTTCTTCACTCTCACTACTTGTATGGTTTTCTGTTTCTGATATGTATTCATCACTGTCTGACACGTTCGCGAGCTCGCGCAGCTCATTTTCGGTTAGCGTTCTTCGATGCGACATTAGTAACATGCAAAAATAGACTGAAATGTATATGAATGGCATGAATGCGCTTGACATATCATCAGTGTCTTACCACTTGTCTATCACCCCCACTTCCTTCTACATGACATGCCCTTCTACCTGACATCGTCCAGCTACACTTCAAATTTCTTACAAGTTCTAGCTTGCAGAAACTTGTTTTTATTGATAAACTTACATGACTGACAAACACTGTTAGAAAATATAAAACACTGCCAACTAAACATACGTACACAGGAAATTTTTAACAGTTTAAATACGTGGGTCATATTGTCCCGAACGTATCATAGGTAACAATTTAATTTTTATCAAAAAAATCAAGAAGTTGAAGTTTTATCTCATATGCAATTGAAAGACCTCAGATTAGGTAATAAAGTCACGGAATACCAAAACGTTACGCCGCGTAATAATTTGTAAAATAAGAAATTTTTTTTTTTTTTGGGGCCAAGTAGACCCTAACAGGACAGCAGGGTTAAAGAATTTGTAAAAGTAATTTGTTTTAAAATTAATCAACCAAACTTAACCTTTCACTGCATGATTTTTTTATTTTTCATTGCAAAAAAGTTTGCAGACTGGATTTTTGTGTACGGGAAAAAATAATAAAAAAAATTTTAAAAAACTGTTTTTTTTTTATTTTAGAAATATATAAGTGTTGTTTATGAACAACATTATGCAAATAAGGATATACTTAAAACAATATTTAAAAAAAAAATGAAAATTTTTAAAGCAGTTCTTCGTTGTAGTGAAGCAATGTGCTACACCACACTTTTCGCAAAACACATGTGTATAGCCACTGCACTATGGAAATTTGCACTTATTTGTTTTTCGGACCATTCAGGCTAATGTTGAATTCCATCCATTCGAACATCCTTTACTGGCATAACCCATGCTGGGCCTTTTCTGTTCTTTATTTGTAGCGCCTCCTTAGTTTCACTTGCTGAAGGTCTTCCCCTTTTTGCAATGGTGAATCGCTTTCCTGTTCTGCATAATGCTTCTGCCAGTTGTGTTCTAAACTGAGCGTGTGTGACTTTAGGCTTCGCGTCAGTTCTATGTTCAGCTAAATTCTTGTAAAGAATGCAACGATTAGCAACGGTTAGATCTAGTAGATGGTAAAATAATATAAAATACCATTTTTTACTCCTTAGAATAATTTTATTCGGTCCCATATTGCTGTCCAGCAAATCAACACTGCCCATATACCGGTTGTATACTTGTATGGACAATTTACTCCTTTTGTTTCCTTCTCTTTCTTGTCATATCTCTTGGTAGTAGTTTTAGTGACTTCGCCAACGAAAGTCGATAGAAAGGTGACTAATTTGTTATCTTTCGACAGTAAGCTACTTATTTCTACACCTTAGCAAGTACAAACTCTTCACTAGTTCCTTTTTCTTCATTTTTTATAGACTTTCATCCGGTAACTTACAATTTGGAATCATATTACGGTTCCTAAACTGTGAATACCTTGTTTGGAAAGATATACAAGGAGACGAATAGTAGAGTAATATTTGTCAAAATAAAGTCTATGACTCATATTTCTAGGAATAATTCTAGCCAATCTCACCACAGCATTTGCAGTTGCTCCGAGGTTAGGTTCAAAAGTAGGTCTCGTTTTTTGATCATTCTCTTGTCCTGTATATAATTCTATACGATACGTATATCAAGAGCTACTGCATAAGACAAAATATTTAAAACCCCATTTACGTGCCTTGTTTGGTAGGTACTACTTCATGTAGTGCCTAGCTTTTGTAGAACAAATTTGCTTGACTGACAGATATTGTTCCAATGGAATTAGGTTTGAAAATGCTTCATTGAGGTGGTCAATTAATTGGTCTAATTTTATAAACTCTATCTTAGTTTGGATTGTCACAGGATAAGGCATTCTCGTTATTATTGAAATGTAAAAGCTGTCTGAATTTTTCGTATCTGTAGACTAACATATCACTTTTTATTTCCTCAAAGCTAATTTCTTCTGTCCAATATGGCCTTGTATTGAGCAAATGAACAAGGGACATATATTGTAATTTCAATAAACTGCTTTGTCACTTTGTGTTATATTCAGTGGTTTGTTAGAATTCTGCTGTATGGCATATAAATTTGACTCCTCCACAATTTTGTCTAAAAGGCTATCTGTGAATAATAAATTAAAATATTCATTGCATCTTAAAAGTCATCCTCAGAGCTATGGTCAAGTTTATAAAGCACCACTTCTAGAGATGGATCCCTTTCTAGAGATGTAAATTGTTTCCTTTTTAAAATTTAAAAAACTCGGTTCGAAAAAACAAGTAAAACATTAGACTTCACAAAAAACCCTTAAAAAATTTATTTAAGTATGGTATGGGTGTAACCATTTGACCATTTGGATGGGGATGAGGCAGCATTCTACCGCTTAAAACCTTTTCTCTATTTATATAAGCTGTTAGCACGTCTACCGCTGCTTGTTTTTATTCTGTTTAGCATTGACCATGTATTGTGGGTCAGTTCAACGCCTGGCGGTTTCTGATCGATACAGGCCATTTGGTGTGCTTCCTGTGGTGAGTCGCTCTCCCATTGTCTTCTCCAAGCGTTGGTGAGGTTGAAATGTTCCTGATATAAGGAGTTGGCTCTTAACAATGGAGGACATCTGGAGCGCAGTCTGTTTATTTCGATATCAAGCTTATGATGGTGGATGGGTAGTTGACAGTTAGCCTCGATTTTTCGATATTCTCTGAGAAGAGAATAACTTCTTCGCAGCTTCGGCAGTGGAATGTGACTCAGAATATAAAGCCAATAGTTCGGTATGGGTATAATTGTACCTAAGATCATTCGCATTGTTTGGTTTAATTGGGTGTCAATAATTTTCATGTGTTTGTTATTGAGCTATACCGTGGAAGCATATTCAGCCCCCGAGTATACAAGTCCGAGGGCGGATGATCTGTATACGGAGACTGAGGACCCCCATGTTGTGCCACATAGCTTTTGGACTATATTATTTTGCGTTTTCAGTTTTGCTGCTGTTCTTTGTAGGTGTTCTTTAAAACTTAATGTTCTGTCCAGAGTCACTTCAAGATATTTTGGTGTTAAGTTATGAGTGAGCAGTCTGTTTTCAAAGTGAACGGAGAGTTTTTTGTTGGCTTGGGTATTATTTAAATGGAAATATCACACTTCAGTTTGCGTTGTATTGGGCCATAGCCTTCATTTGCGAAAGTATTTATGCGTTACTCACCTAACGTCAAGATCATCCGTTAGTATTGTTTCTGTAATATCCATGTTATTATATCTTGCTGCAATGGCTCAGTCGTCAGCATAGCCAAATTTCTGCGAAGCTGCCCCAGTTAGGTCCGCGATGTATAAGTTAAACAGTAAGGGTGCCAAACCAGATCCCTGCGGCAGTCCATTGCTGCGCTTCATTTGGACACTTTTAAAGTTGTCCATTGTGACTTGAAAAGGTCTGTCGGTGAGCATGCTATCAATAAGTTTATGTAGTTACCTTTCGACACGGGATGGCACGGATTACTTTGCAGATTAGTTCTTGTCTCCAGACAGTATCATATGCAGCTGATAGATCAATGAAAGCACAGGAGGTTTTTTTGCTTTCTTTTAAAACCTGCTTCAATATGTGTTGTTAGGGATAGTAACTGATCTGTGCAGCTGCGGTTAGGTCTGAATCCTGCTTCCTCAATAAGGTATCAGTTCAAATATGTTTTTACTAATTCAGTTGTGGATTAAGCGTTCCAAAACTTTATAGACACCGCTCATCAGTGAAATCGGTCGGTAGTTTTGAGGCTAATCATTTGCCTTTTCTGGTTTTAGTATGGCTATAATGGAGGCATTTTTTGGTGAATGGGGGATTTCTCCTGATTTTAACATATCTGTATAGAAATCAGCCAGCCACTTCCTAGCATATTTGCCACAGTGGAGTAAACATTTTGGATGGATTTTATGAGAGCCAGGTGATTTTCCAGACTTAATTTCTAATATTGTTGAAATAATTTCTTCTGGAGTAAACTCCTCAGAGTGTTCAGATGTAGGCGGGCATGCAGACTTAAGTAATTTGGTTCTTGTTATACTTTGGTGGTGTGGCAACTATGTTGGAAGCTATTGGTACTTTGTCTCCAGTTGGGTGTCTGCTTCTACCAAGTTTTGTAAGTAACGACCATGATTTTCTGCTTGGTTTACTGAAGTCTAATTTTTCCACAGTTTACATCCATTTTTGTCGTTTGGCTGCATCCAAACTGTCTAGTAGTTCGTCGGCAATTTCTTGGTCTTGACTTTCGTTGTATTCTTGATACAATTTCTCACATTTTTCATCCCATCCTGGGACATACTCTTTACGATATCCTCTGGGTATAGTTTTCTTCTCTGTAGAGATAACTGCGTCAACAAATCTCATGCAGTTTGCACGTGTTGAGGTTATCCATTCCAGACATTTGTCCAATCTCTCAGTAAAAGTCGCCTAGTCTACTTTTTGAAAGTTTCTCCTAGGTCGAGGAAAAAATGGTAAAAAAAATACTATTGGTATTTTGATGTAAACTTCTATTACAACTGGTCTATGTTGGCTGTGGTTAGCAACAAATTCCACCAATTTGTATAGTAACCGTATAAATGTTATATTATATATATATATATATATATATATATACATATTGAGATGATATTAAACATAGGAGAAAGAAAAATAGTGTTTAAAAAAAAATAATAATTTATAAGTTACACACTAGATAATATTAGATATAAAAAGTATTTGGTTATTTTAATAAGTTATATACTAGAGAATATTATAAAAATTATTTATATGAGGGCATTCTTAAGAAATTAGCATATAATAAGTGTAAAAAGTTTTTTTTAATAATTATAATATTGTAAATATATTTAAGTGAGCCATGTGCATAGGCAACCAAATATACTCTGAATAAGTGACAGACAGTTAAATAATAGTTACGAATATAAAGTGGGGTTATTTATTAATTTAAGGTATTTAATTTACATATAAGTTTATATTCTGATTTGAAAAGCCTAAATGTCAATAAAACTCTCGATAGAAAAGTAAAGAATTCTCTAGAACACGGAAGTTAACCCTGTTTGCGAAATAAAGTATTCGAGAAAATTCATATATTTAGGAAAGAGAACAATTCGAATATGATTTCTTTCCAGATGATTCTGGAACATTGAAACTATATAAATACTCAGTGATTTGGAAAAAAGGGGACAGTTAGTAAGTGAGACACAGTTAGTAAGCAGTCAGTATGAAGTCAATATAAAGTCAGCCAGTCAGTCAGTAAGCAGTCAGTATATAGTTAGTCAGTTGGGGAGATTTTCAAGATAGTAAAGTCAGTATAAAGAAAAGAGGACACAGTTAGTAAGCAGTCAGTATGAAGTCAGTATAAAGTCATTAAGTTAGTAGGTCATTAGTCAGTCAGAATTAGGAAGAAAGTATAAAGTATGCAATAATCAGTGATTTAGTATTAAAATTTGATAGTATTGGAAAGTATATTAGAAGAATATTGATTGGAGATTAGTAGAAATCAAATTATAATGGTTATATGGTGATTGGATATTGGTGTATTAAAAAGAAGAATAAATATAAATGCTATTAAGAAGAAAAATATTCTAAATTGGTGGAAGCTAATAATTAAAACATTGTGGAGTATTTGGCAAGGCAAGTTTACAAAAGAAAGATAACCGAGGCTGAGAACGAAGACATTGAGTGGTGATTAAAATCTTTATTTTGGAGAACAGTTTCATTTAGGCATTCAGTAACAGAAAGGTACAAAATTTTGTTAATATAATTTAGTTAGTGTCATAACAATTTCATCATCATCATCATGTGCAGCTTTATCAACCGTTTCCAATTACGGTGCAGCCTCCCTTATTTCAATGTTATTCTATGTTCTTATTATTATTCGACGATGTCTTAGTTATTCGTTGTTCTAATAATTTGCGCTCATTTGCGCTCATATTTTTCTATCTTGTGCTATTCGAGACCACGTTGTTCCTGTTAATTAGGAACAGGAACAATATATATATATATATATATATATATATATATATATATATATATATATATATATATATATAATATTAAAATTTTTTTAAATTTTTCGCTTTTAAATGGATTCATATTTAACAAGAGTTCATTAATTCCGACTTCTTTATATTTATTTACTCGGATCCTCATTACAGCAGAACATACTTTCTCAAAAGTCCTTAATTTCCATTCTGCGATATTCTTAACAACAATAATTTAGCATTTTCCCTCTTAATTGATAATAATGAATCAAAATGGAGGAGAAGAAGAGAAATTAGAATGAGAGTGACATCTCTCCGTCTCCTAATCGAATTAAGCGTTCTAAATTTGCGAATTCTTACAAGAGCTTAATCGAATAATCCTTTATAATAACATGTTCAAGTTTATATTTATCGTAAGCTCAGCTTCGGCAAACACGACTGCCTTAATACAGATTAGTGCAGATTAAGTTTATTACATGTGCAATTAATTTAATCTCAGTTTATTCTGGAGTTTCTGATTAATTTTGATAAGGGGAGATAACGGAGATTGTTGTTTGGATTTTAATTTTAAACTGTTTTAGCGAGAGAAATTATATTCTATTAGTAAAATCATACGATGTGACTTGAGCTTAAGACCTTTTTCAAACAAAGTAGTAGTAACATGAAAAGCGAGCATGGCAATATTTCTTCCTGTTAATGCAGCGTTTCCCAAACTTTTAGAACTTACCACCCTATTTTCAAGCACAATTTTCATAGCATCTCTTCTTAGCAATACTAAAATAGCTTTTCACTTAAAGCGAGTTTCAATTGGCTAATTGAATAAATGTCAAAAATTGGTTATCTGTTTTACGCAACACGTAATACAATAACATTATAAAAGTGGCTTAAACTGAAATAGGTATGCCAAGAACTGGATTTTCTGCTGCTGTATGTCTTGTTTCATTTCCGTCTTCGTCTAATTTTAGTTTTCAATGTACTAATTTGGAGTTCTGTTCTTTTACGGAAAATAGGTATTACAAGGGGCGATTATTTGAAAGTATTTTAAATTTCCTTCCAAATAAGTAGGGTCGGAAATACTTAGTTAGTTATCTACGCTATTGCGAACATTTCTTTTTCTATTGTTGAGCAGTTGGTTTCTGTTTCATTCAATGTTGTGGAAGCAAAAGCAATCAGTTTATCACTGTGAAATGGTCGTTGGGAAAGTACTCCTTCAGTAGCGTAATTGCTAGTATCTGTTGTGAGGTTTTATTTACGAAATCTTGAATAAACTTCCTGTAATATCCCATGAGTCCAAGAAATCCTCTTATTTCCTTTGCTTTTTTCGGAATTTGGTGTTTTTAGATCGCTTCTGTTTTGGCTGGATTTGGTTTTATTCCTTCTTGTGTGACTACTTATCTTGCGTGATCGAATATACTGGATTCTAGCGGTCATTGTACTATAACTTACGTAAAGAAGCCTAAGGCTAGTCTATCAATCGGACCTATACTGCGATAAAAAATTTAATAGCAATGCTTTTCTCCCATTATTAGTAACTTTGAAAACGTTTTTATTAACTCGGTTCGAATAATAATACAACGATCTTACTTTTCCAGATTGCTCGTTTCTTTCACTATTTACTTAACTTATTTTTTTCTACACACTATAATAATTTGGGGATTTATCTATTCGGAGTTTATTACGGAGCGGATTTAAAGTAACCTCGCTGCCTCTTGATACTTATGGAAACGATAATTTAAATATCGACAGAACAAAATCAAGATGATTTGACAACTGACACACCAGAGAACACTAATATTGAATTAAAAATAACAATAGGGAATCGATATATGATGTTAAGAAAGAAAAACAAATTAAAGAATTAAACTAAATTCATTTTTAAGTGTCATCTGTAAGTGATTAATTTTTATAAGGGATATAAATGACGGAGATTGTTGTTTGGATTTTAATTTTGAACTGTTTTAGTCGGAGAAATTAGACAAAACGAAGCGGGAGCAATTACGATTTAAATGCGAATTTGGGGTGGTTCGAGGTAATAACCGTACGGAAATTACGTTTGACAGGGCGATCGTCTGTGTTTATCGCTATTTCGACCCTCGAAACTATTTGAAAACAAATCGGTTACTGTAAACACAACTTATTTACATTAAAGTAGACCGTATTTAAATCGTTTAGGCTAAATTAAAGTGTAGTGTGTGTACTAAACGTCACATAACTTTAATCATCTAGTTTGTTAACAAACAGGCAGGAATATTTAATGAATGGAGTAAATATGGTAGTCTTTTGTAATATGCTTTATTAATTTTAAAATATGAAATTTGACGACTGCTTAAAAGGGACTATTAAATAATATTTCCAGTGTATTTTGCTTTTAATTGCCATTATCAAGAGTGATAAGGTTTGGTTCGAGTTCGGGGTCTCAATCTGCCTACTCCACTCACTCGAGACGTACTAGTATCGTGTTCTGTATTACAAGAACTGTCTCTCGGCACTGAGGTCTCAATCTGCCTACTCCTCAGTGTCGAGTGACAACCGGTCTTACCCTGTGTGGCTGCTTTTATACTCGCTATATGCGCGGGAATGGTATGCGCTGACGTGGTCTGAACTGACGTGGCCTCGGTGTGGGCAGGAGGTCGCTGAAGCAGGGGTCGCCATGTTGCCGGCAATCGTTTTGCGTCATCGCGCGTATTTAAGCTGTTAGGCCGTTGTTCCATTTCGATAGCTTCACGAATGATTCTTGATTTTACGTAGCGGATGGGGGCGATGGTGTTTGCTTTTTCGAAATCTATTTTGTGGCCTGTTTGAATATGATGTTGGGCTAGGGCTGAAGTAGTATCGGAATGTTTGACAGACGGTTATGGATTCGTCGGTTTGTCTGTCCGATGTATGTACGTGGGCAACTGGAACAAGGTATCTCGTAGACACCATGGTCTTCATTAGGGATTTGGTCTTTTACGGATCTGACGAGATTGGACAACTTGGAGTGATGACCTATGATTGTTGTCTTATGGAACGAGAAATTAGAGTGTTGACAACTGAATTGAGTTGGCGGGGTGATGATGTGACTGGGCATTAAGATATCGGTTTGTATGAGTGGGTTTCCGGTAGACGGAATAAGAAAAACTGCGAGGTAATTTTTTCTGAATAAGAACATCAAGGAATGGCAAAGATGCTTCAGACTCAACTTCCATCGTGAATTGAATACTAGGATGTATTCCATTAAGGTGGGAGAGGAAGAGATCTAACGTATCTTTACCATGAGGCCAAATGACAAAAGTGTCATCAACATAACGTAACCAGCAGGTGGATTTGAGATTTGATGCTGTCTATCCCTTCCATAATTTCTTGTAACCAATCAAAACATTATTTTTTTGCATTTAACCAAATTTAAAACTTAACTAATTTCAAATTCCCGTAATTGTGTACAATTCATACAAGACAATAACTTTTTACTTACTCATTCACCGTTAATGACTGTTTTTGAGATAACAGAAATGAATACCTGAAAACGGCCAATAGATATTATATTTCAATGCAACCTATTATTTACAAACTATTCTTAAATCTATCGATTTCTATAATTTAGAAAGTCCCAGTTCAAACATAAATCTAAAATTGACAAACTCTCTATTTTAGCATTTCACCAACACTATGAAATTAAAACTATATGTAGAATATAACTATAACATAATTTTACAAATTGTTTGTCTTCTTCTTCTTTTTCTCTATGCATTTTTCTTTATATACAATTTAATAGCAAAATAAAGTTAGACGGCATCGGCATAGCCCGCAACAAAGGAAAAAAAATATAATATGTGTATAAGCTGAAAAGCAACCTTATATACGTATTTCTAACTATTGGTCATCTTTAGTACGGTGTAGCCAAGTTAGAAAAGGAGCATATTAACTTGGGAAAGGATCACTATAGAAGCAATACGACCAATTTGTTGCAAATAATATTAGAAGACTCTGAGGTTTCCAAAGCAGCAACTAAAACATCTACAGAGGAAGTTAAGCTACCTGAGGAAAGTAATACTAAACGTTTAGAACGTTTCAAACAAGAAAACGTTAATGCAAGTTAATAGCCAAATAAAGTTAGTAGGTACCGGCATAGCTCGCAACAAAGGAAAAAATATAATAAAATATGTGTAGATTGAAGGCAACCGTATATACGTATTTCTAAGTAATGGTCATCTTCAATACGGTGTAGAAAAGGAGCATGTTAACTTAGGAAAGGATCGCTATAGGAGCAATGCGACCAATTTGTGGCAATAATATAAGATTACTCTGGGGTTCCCAGCGTGTTGTGGATGTGTTAGTTGTTGCTCTGGAAACCTCAGAGTCTTCTAATATTACTTACGATTTAACCTGGTGATTAAAACCGGTCAAAAATACAGGTACAGTAAAACCTCCCTTAACCGAAACCTTTTTAACCGAAACCTCGTTTAACCGAAACGGCTGAGTTTCAATAATTTCGACAATAAAAAGTAAATTTTTATCGCAAAACGTAAACAATTCCATTAATTTCACTCACCGATGCCTATGTGTGTTGGGAAATTAAAAAAACCAAGGGCTCTAAAAGATATTTCCGAAAAAGCACTTCCAGCTTTTTATAGAGGCCAAAAAAGCTCATGGATGTCGACCACTTTATTTTCAGAATGGTTCGAACATGAATTCGTCCCAAGTGTAAAATCCTTTTTAAAATCAAAAAACCTTCCCATCAAAGCATTGTTGCTTGTTGACAATGCGCCAACTCACCCTTAAAATCTACAAAATGGTGACAATTGTCAGATTTTTGCCACCGAATGTCACGAACTTAATTCAGCCGTTAGACCAGGGAGTAATAGAGACATTTAACAGACATTATAGAGGAACATTATTAAGACATCTGTTATCACAGAAGACAAATGAATCCAAAAGTGTTGATTCTCAAATCTTTAACAATGAAACATATTGTTTATTGGTATGCTCAGTCGTGGGCCAAGATCAAATCTTCAAATGCTGGAACAAACGTTTTGATGGGATTTTGATTGACGATCCTGAAGAAGAAAATGGTAAAGAAACGACAGAAAAAATTAAAACTTTAATAAAAAATTTTGCCAGGATGTGAAGAAATTAACCAAGAAGAGATACGTGAGTGGTTAGCAGCCAATGACTCAGAAAGTGAATTCATCGACCAGGACATCATTGATATTGTTCTTCATTCGTCGAACGTTCGTTTACGTTTCGTCGAACAATCGAATGAGGAAAACTCATGTTCTGCAAATGAACGATGATGAAGAGATATAGCTGCAAAAAATCGTTGTCAAACAAAAACGCAAAAGAAAATAGAAGATTTTTTTAAAAAAGCATGTTAAACTTGTTCATTTTTCTTAAATTTGTTACTTTCTTTTGTATTTACTTATTAGAAAACATTACGAAATCACCTCATAGTATTTTTTTATACTAATATTTTGACCAAGAATACTATAAAAAAACAATTTTATTTTTAACCAAAATTCTTGTTATCCGAAACGACCTCCCCCCCAAATATTTCGGTTAACGGAGGTTTTACTGTATTTCCAAAACTCGTTTTTTTGTTTTTTAGCCAATGCCCAATAGGTTACAATGTTACATTTACATTGCTCTTTAGTTTGTGATACTCCATTTGAATCGATATTAATATTATCGATAATCTATCGATATATAATATAATCTAACGATATATAAAAAGCAACTTTCTTCCAGAAAATTTTACAGCCTGGTGGAGCCATAATAAATTGCAAATCACAATGTAGCACAGAAAATCCAAGTCAGGAATGAAAATTTTAATTGAATAAAAAATATATACCTACAGTTACATTTATTTACTATTAAATATAATATAGGTAGCGTAAATATATTCATTATCATCATTTTGGCTGTACAACCCTGCGTGGGTCCTAGCCTTTTCAAAAATTTGTCTCCCGTCGTCAATTCCCTTCCTCCGTCAAGCACATAGTCCCATATTTCTCATGTCTTCATCGATGTTATCAAGAAACCTTGATCTGGGTTTTCCTCTTCTTCTCTGACCAATGGGTCTATCAAGGAGCGTTTTTCTAGCTGGATCATTTTGTTCCATCCGCATTACATGCCCGATTCACTTCAGACGTCCTATCTTAATATGTTTTACGATATCTGGTTTCTGGTATATTCTATAAATTTCGAAGTTGTATCGTTTTCTCCACATTCCATTGTCATTCACTGCTCCATAGATTCGCCTTAGTACTTTTCTTTCTAAACATCCTAACATGTTTTTTTTTTGTTAGAGTCCAGGTGTTTGAACTATATGTTAGGACTGGGCGTATTATTGTTTTGTAGAGTTTTATTTTTGTATTTCTCGATATCATTGTGGATTTAAGGAGCAGATTGAGTCCAAAATAGCATCTGTTGGCTGTGAAAATTCTGCTGTTTAAGTCTGAAGTAGAATTATTTTCAGTATTAAGGAGCGTTCCCAGGTATACAAATTCGTTCACTGCTTCGATGACGTAGTTTTCTATAACAAGTAATCGTAGGTAGGTATATAACCCTACGCCACTCTATATTGCCATATCGTAGGCTGCCTTGTAGTATTTAAATATGTGATGAGTATTTATGGCATATTTCAGTGTTTTTTCTAAAATTTGTTTCAGGATTGCAATCTGATGAGTTGTCGATTTACCACTTCTGAAACCAGCCTGGTATTTTCCTACTATATATTCTGCATATGGTTCCATACGATGACATAGCACTGTGGAAAATATTTTATACGTTAAATCTAGAAGCGTAATTCCTTTGTGGTTAAAGCATTCAAAGATATCTCCTTTTTTGTGTATGGTGCAAAATATTCCAATATTAAAATCATTAGGGATTTATTTCTGTGTCCATATTTCTTTTATAAGCTGCTGTAATGCCATTATGGTATCGTGGCCACATTACATAACGTAAATATACTATGATAAGTAAAAGTGATAAGTAAAAGTGATAATTTAAGTAAAAAAAGTAAAAACATAGCTTACAAAGTTACAAATAGATTTAAAATTATATAGAACAAATTTGGTTTTTGTTAGCCAGTACTTTTCATGAAGCCTATTGAGGAAAACTCATTCATATATATGTTGGTCGGTTAAGAGGCTTCTCTCATCCCATACAATATCGTTTAATGGAACCAGTTTCTCTGATGCCACCAAATTTCCGATCAATGACATGTATTTTTGGCTATAAAAGATAAACCTGACATACAGGTTCTGCTCTGCTACCAGAATACTAATGGGTCACTCAATATCGGCAGCAGAGGCTGCTACAAGTAAAGAGTGAGATCATTTGGTAAAGAACTTTAAATTTGTGTTTCCAAGGAACGTAAACTAAAACCATGAGGTCGTATGAGGACCAAAGAGGGTTTGATTTTGAACCCACTTTTTACTCTTCAGTCTGAAAAGAGCAGGAAGAAGAACGTTTTCCAATTTCAGAAAGGTACTCCCTGACTTCTGCGCCTAAATTAGATGTGGCTTTGCTCGCTGTCAACGGATTTATAAATAACTTTTTAAACCTTTGCTAAATAACTTTTACACCATTGTTGCCTCTATCTTGAAGGCTGGTTACAAGTTTTTGGCTTAATCTTTTGGCTGCACTATGTTTTGGGAAGAGGTTTCTTAACGACCTTTCGATGACAGACACAAAGGGCATTTTAAGGCTAGCAGTAATATACTAGTAACCTGAGATCTCCTTTGTGGTCTAATCGAAAGGTAATAAAATGCTTACACTTTCATTGATTATTTCTATGTCTGCACCAGAAAACATTCTCGGTGCTTTTTTAATTAAGGGACCTACCAATATTGCAGCTATGTAAGGGAACATTAGTGCGAACCTTTGAAGTATATAGTAGATCATATAGTAGATGGAATTCCATCTAATTGGTATGGATTGTACCAAAAGTTTTTTTAATAAATTTTTCCCCTTAACACGTTGTGTCTAGCAAGAGTGACTATGGTTTTAACTTCGATAATAAAATTTTTTAAAAGCGCATTGTTTACATCCTTTAGGCTATCTGTAACAACTAAATTTAATACGTATGCAAAGAAATGCAGATTTTTGCCCTCTCCGAGCAACTTCCTCACTCCAACCAACATGTTCGCTCCACCAAACGTGCAAGCGCCAACAACTCTAGCCGCAGGGTTGCCAAATTCTTTGAGGAGCTTCTTCGTGATTTGGCAAATATAATTCCCAGTATGAGTTTTCCGAAGGCGAAAGTCTCAAGACTGTTATTTTCTTGACGATCTTTTCTCCAGTTATTTACCGGTTATTAGATTAAAAATAAAAACCGGTTATAACCGAGACAAAAAAACAACTAGAAAAACCGATTATTGCTGAGTAAAAAGATCGGTTTTATATTATAACCGGTACGTTTATCCCACCCCTACCACAGATCAGATCCATTTCCTAATAATTGACTAATACGAAAAATACGTAAACAAAAATTTTCAATTACTTTTCAACTTTTTCTTAAATCCAATTTGCGAAATGCTTTTGTATGTTTTCGATATGCAAATATAACGGTAGTAAATAAGTACATAAAAATAAATTTATACAGAATTAATGAATTATATATACTACTTTATTTGTAGCTGAATTATTTATCGTCTAGATTATGTATCAAAAAGAAGAAAATGAGATTAAATTTGCATAGATGGAAATTGTATTCGAACGAGAGTACTTAGAACGTTAAAACTTTGGAGAATTCCTCTCACGAATGTTAATAATTCACTTTGCATACTGCTCTTCAGTATCTTTTGTATAATATGCAATAATCGTCGGTGAAAACAAGAATGTTACGAAATTAATTAAATACAAGTACCTCGGTTCAAGTAAGTGTAGCGTTTACGGGATAAAATTACTAATTTACTAATGAATAATTTTTTAATTGGAAAATGTACTGCAACAGCTACAGGGGATGATTTATAATTACAATTTAAATTAAATACAATACACTTTTAAGCATGTTATCAATTGATTTTCGACAAGCATATCTTTTCCTTTATATATATATATATATATATATATATATATATATATATATATATATATATATATATATATACACTCAAAAATATTTTGCATATTATTTGAAGAAGGCCACACAGAAGTCGACGTTGCTGTCCGGGTTGGAGTTAATCGGGGTGGTGTGTCTCGGATTGTGAAAAAATATCGAGAGACGAATTCTGTTAGCGATCGTCCAAAAAGTGGAAGACCCAGAATTACTACCAATGTCCAAGAACGCTTTTTAATGGTAACTGCCCGGAGAAACTTCTCTATGACTGCCCCAGCTATTAGAAGAGAGCTCCAGCAAGCTCATAATACTGTAATTTGCGATCAGACTATTAGAAACAGGTTACATTGACAGGCGAATTTATTTACAAGAAGATAGACTTAACCAAGCTGTCCAAAGAGTCCCATATCAAGGTGGCTCCATAATGTTTTGGGGCGGCATCATGCTAAATAATAAAACTCCTCTAATTCCTATTGTTGGTAACATGAATGGACAAATTTATATTGATACCATTCTTAGGCCTGTTGGATGCTTGTGGCGAGGAGCTGTTGGTCCAGAATTTATTTTTATGGACTACAATGATTTTGATTGCATATTCTATTATCGAGCGCAGAGCTCAGACCCTTATCAAAGTAGAAGGTGCCACTGACAAAATCGACAAAATTATCAAATCAAGAGGAATACAGAAAATATTTACCCCTCAGCAAAAACTTTTATCTGTTGTCCGTTAAGTCAAACACAACCTTCCAAATGAACAACACGAAGTTTATGAAATTCTTGTCTAGACTGCCCACGATTACATAGGCCAAACCAATCGTACAATCCAAAATGGGATTTATGGACATTCCATTTCTGTTGCAATTTCGACTGAACTTCATCTATAGAACAACATTATTTTCATGCAGGTCACAAAATAAATTGTCCGTTAGTATAAACCAAGAATTTTCCGAGAAGCCATTGAGATTGAAAAACTTCCGAATTAATCTAAATAAAATAGACTTTTACAATTCAAGTTTACAATACACTTTTCTTTTTCGTGGGTTGGTTTATTTTGGAATAGATGAATGAGTAACAGCAAAGTTTAGACCCTTTGACAATATTAAACTCTCCGTTGCATTTAAATGTCTATTTAATAGATTGACAACTGTCATTAATCTGTCAGTATTTCTATTGAGGTTATCTAAAATATGTATATTGTTTTTTTCTAAAAGAATATTAAATTTATTTAAATGTTCTTATATTTCTTTGTTTCTTATAAGAATTTTTTATACTATGTATAAACTAAAAATACACTCGCGATCATAAAATCCGGGTCACCTTGAAAATCACCGATATTTCATTTTTAACGAGCTTTATCGTAAATAATAATAACACAAATACAAACTAATGCATGTTTCTGAGAATTGTTGCGGTTTCCCTTGTAACAAAGAATTCCAATAGTGCCGATTTCGCGGTAAAGTGCACACTTCCCAAAATGAACGCTACCTGTAACTCCGCTTGTTTTAAATGTCTCGTTTGTACTTCAACTTTCTGTTCAAATGCAACGGACAAACGTTTATTATTGCCACCATTAGTGTTTATTAGTGCCATTATTAGTGTTTATTTTTTGACAGACAAAAATTTTGACTGTTGTTGAAACGGCACAAATTGTTGCACTTGTGGAAGACGGTCACACTCAACGGCAAGTCGCAAGAACTGTTGGCGTAAGCCTTTCTACGGTTCAACGAGTGCTTCAACGCTTTCAGGAGGCAAGTTTGCTAACCAGGCGACTTGGCTCTGGACGAAGAAGAACGACCAAGGCACTAGATGACCGTTTCCTTGTGTTTCAGGCTTTACGAAACCGGACCTCAACTGCGGTTATGCATCAAAATCGTCTAGAGGAAGTACGAAATCGCAATTTTAGTCTTGCAACAGTCAGAAGAAGACTTCGTTCTTCTTGAATATCTTCTCGGATAATGGCTAGAGGACCGCCACTTCGCCGGGTGCCTCGAGTTGCACGACTAGCTTTTGCTGGACAATACGCGCATTGGGGAATTAACGATTGTAGCAAAGTGTTATTCTCAGATGAATCCCGTTTCTGCCTAACTGGATTCGATGGACGTGTAAGAGTTTGGAGGAGAACCGGTGAATGATTTTCAGAAGCTTGCATTGCTCCAAGAATGCCATTTGGTGGAGGCTCGGTCATGGCTTGGGGAGGTATATCTTCCGACTTCCGCACAGAATTACCCTTCATCGAAAATGGGTCCCTAACTACACGAAGGTACATTACGGAGATTCCGGAAGAACATGTTATGCCCAACATGGCAGGGCTTGGAGAAAACGCCGTTTTTATGCAGGACAACGTGCGACCGCACGTTGCCAGGATCAGTATGTAATACTTGGACAAAGTTGGAATTATGAGGGTACCCTGGCCAGCTAGGTCTCCGGATCTGAATCGCATCGAACATCTCTGGGACGATTTGAAAAAACGTATTCAAACCCATACACCTCCTCCTAACAACGCACAGGAGCTTAAGGATCTGTTAGTTAGAGAGTGGAATAACATACTACAATATGTAATCCGGAGAAAAATTGAGAGTATGCCCCGTCGTCTGCAAGAGGTTATTAGAGGAAGGGGAGGCAATACACGATATTGGTCATTGAAATTTCACTGATTTTTTACCACGTTCTGTATTTTCCATTTTTTTTCGTATGTCTGTTTTATCAACAATTTGATTTGTTTTTTTGAATAAAAACAATAAAAAACCATTTTTTTTTCTTTCAAAACAAACATTGATGACAAATAAAAGTTTTACTTTTAAAAAATTTTACCAGAGGTAAAAATTTTTAAGAAACTTGAAATTTTCAAGATGACCCGGATTTTATGATTGCGAGTGTAATTCAATCAGAATTCAATTTGATATTATCACATTGAAAAGCAAATCTTTAATACTTACAATATCTTGTTCAACAAAAAACAAATTGGATCTATGAAATTGTAACCTTTCCCGCATCATGAATAAACTGGCTCTATGTAGAATTTTTTCCAACTATCTGCTTGAATATGTTGGATGTAACTTCAAGCCCTTTGGTATTAGGTTATTGTCTATACATCTTCGTAACAACTTGATTGAATTTTGATAATGTGCCAGTTTTTCGTAAAGAATTACCAATCTCTGAAAATTTTGAATAACGCTGGGTCTAAACCTTGCTCTTATTTATCCATCTATTCCAAAATTAGACATAATTATAGTTTATTTTTATGAACGAGAGAGTAATTAGCATAATTTTAACTGGTAGCTCCGACCACTCCATGGGCGTGCTCAAGATTAATTGAAAAATTACTTTGAATAATTACACAAAGACTAAACTGGCTTGGTCACCTAGAAAGAATGCCAGATAATCGAGCTGTAAAAGTAATCCAGAGATGGAAGCCCCAAGGAAACAGAACAAGAGGAAGGCCCCGTAAAAGATGGATAGACGACGTAGAGAGGGATCTTAAAACCATGAACATCAGGCAGTGGCGAAGGAAAGTATCCGACAGGGCAGAAT
This sequence comes from Diabrotica undecimpunctata, assembly GCF_040954645.1. Classification (NCBI taxonomy): domain Eukaryota; kingdom Metazoa; phylum Arthropoda; class Insecta; order Coleoptera; family Chrysomelidae; genus Diabrotica; species Diabrotica undecimpunctata. The sequence goes on from NC_092805.1 coordinate 15,505,197, forward strand.
GGAAGAACATTGTTAAGCAGGCCAAGACTCACAAAGGGTTGTAGCGCCATTAGAAGAAGAGAAGAAGAAGACTTTGAATAATTGTAAAAAATAAATGAATTATTTCAGTGTTATAAAGTGTTATGTGTATGTAAACAAAAGTGACCTCTTTTATCACACACTATATTAGAACTGACTGGCCTACATTAAAAAGGGTTTTAAAAAATTCACATTTTTTTTTATTTTTAAAAATTACAAAAGAGAAAAAGAGTTTTTAAAACCGTCTAAGGTATGTTAAATAGATGAATAAAAATATTAATATAAAACTTACAGCTACTTGTTACAAATCCAAATCAGATTCAGAAGATGAACTTTCAGAACCAAGATTTATAATAACTGGCTCGATCATTTTATCAGTAATATTGTCCAGCTTCCACATTTTTTCCTCTTCTTTAATAGTGTGATTTACTGCCTTTTCCCAATTTTCAGGTTTTACATTATTTACGGCCTCCAAAAACAACTGTTTAACATCATGAATTTTAAAAGTGGTATTTTTTCTTGAAACTTCACTCTTTATCTGTGCCCATACCAGTTCAATCGGGTTTAATTCACAATGATATGGTGGGGATCTAAGTACTGTCATTCCACGATTTTTGTCAATTTCATCAATTTCGTATTTTTTAAATTTTTCTTTATGAAGGGCACACAACGAATAAAGTTCCGTTCTTATAGATCCGGGATGGTACGTAATATTTTTTGAACTCAGCCAATTCTGCAAGTCTTTTTTTAACCACTTGGTTGTGGGCAGTCCTTCTATAAGTCTGGAGTGATAACTTGCATTATCCATTACTATTACACAGTTCTTAGGAAGCAGATCTATCATTTGTTCGAACCATTCTTGAAAGACATCAGCGTTCATGTCTTCATGGTAGTCCCCGGTACGAGTTGATTCAAAAGTTAATAAACCACCTTCAACAAAACCGTCTGAACTGCCAATGTGTACTATTATCAGCCTGCGTCCCTTTCCTGATGGTGGGTTTAAACCAGTAGATAAGTTATTTACAAAAGCGTGCCTTTGACTTGTAACAGTTTCATCCTGCCAAAATTTATTTGGTGTATGACCCTCGTTGATCCATGTTTCATCAAGATAAAATATTTTTCTTTTTTGGTTTCTCATTTCCTTTATGGTTCTTAGAAAATGTCTTCTCCATATGACAATATCGCTTCTTTCTAATAAAATAGACTTTCTGGGATTCTTTTTCCAGCGGAAGCCTATTTCTTTTAAAAGTTTCCATAACGTACTTCGACTCATTTCTGGGTAATCCTTATCATCTCGAACTGAGACAAGAACTTTATCCAATGTTGGAAATTCTTGTCTAAAGAAGAACTCATGCACTTTCCGTCGAAGTCCTTCTTTAAAATGATATTCTATTTGAAATTTTGGTTTCCCTGGAGCATTACGTGGCATTTGAAAACTACCACATTTCTCTTCTTTAATAACTCTGTAAATCGTAGATTTCCCAACACCAAGTGTACTGCTAACTAATTCAACGGTCTCATCAACACTTTCACATAAACGTTTGTCTGTAAATGATTTAATACAATTAAATATTAATGTTTTTTCATTAACTGTTAGAGGACCAATTTTTCGGCGTTTACACGGCGCTTCCAAATTTTCCATAACACTAGTATACACAATAAACTGCACCTTGCAACTGAAGTACCTACTTTTAGTGAACTGTTAAGAATTTTGAATACGCCACTTGGACCTTTCTATATACAAAATGGAAAAACCCACTATCACATTTTCTGTGGAATAAGTTTAGAAGGTAATTATCTAGTCAATTACTGTCGTAGATTCCTGGAATTAAAGAATTAAATGTTTGATTGTTGAAACCCTTACTTCGTGGAATGCACTCATTTCAGATAAAATAAAACGTTTTATTTTATCTAAAGAATTAAACTTTATTTTGCAAATAGGCAAAGAATTAAACTTTATTTTGCAAATAGATAAAATAAAACGTTTTATTTTATCTAAAGAATTAAACTTTATTTTGCAAATAGGTAGGTACTTATTAAACTTTTATTGGTTATATATAACCAATAAAATAAACATCTTACATTTCTTGCAAATTCATTAGTACCTGTTAACCTCCATCACTCCTGACACTGGCAACCTTATTTAGGGATTAGTAACCCTCACAACTATTGTATTCTATTCTGCTCCAACCTTTATACCTGGTGGTCATACTCAATTTAAAATTGTTTTCCTATATACTTCTGTAAACTTGTTGACAAATATCTGTTTTTCATTGAGTCACCCGTATCAACAGTTTAGGGATTTGCATACATAATTTATTGTTTTATTACTCTCTCATACATAAAAATACACTATAGCTCAGTGGACAAAATATCCCAATGTTTACCAATCCACGAAACAGAAGAATACAGAGTATTATGTAAAATTGAATTGAAAAAGTCTATTAAAATTGAACAAAACATAAACAAAGCGGAACTAAAGGCTGTAAGTCTCAATGAAAGAGTTGATGGCACCCAGTGTGCCTTCGACATGAAGTTCTCTACTAAAGGAATCATGGTCCGCTCCGCCTACCAATTCAATTCCCGATGTGAATATGACCCTTTAGCGTACTGTCAACCATTAAGAAATTAAGTATAAAACCACAAAGTTGAATATTTCATTATGCCACACGAAGTTGTTTTTGTTTGGTAAAAATTAATTTTTCAGCTATCTAGACATTTTTAAAGCACATACTTTATAGTCGGTTTAGAATTCGTTTACTTTTTACATTAATTTTTTCTTATTCCTCGCATCTTTCTGGCGCATGTACTGTTTCGCTATCGACTAGTTTTCCAACATCACAGAGTCATACACATATTTTTAAGGAAAATTACACGGTCCTGTTGTTATTGGCATCGTTCATTTTTCACAATTAAAATGCCGACGTTTGTGCATGCCCCCGCCATTATTTTTAGGCGGGTTTTTATTTATTTTTATATTAAATCAATAATCGCTCTCTCTGCTTTGCCTCTCTCTTTGCTTGTTCTAGCGATGGGAACAACGTATTCGTTTTCGAAACGTTATTTTATTCTAGCTTAATTTTAACACCGTTATCATTCTATTAAAATGAATGTTGTTTTGCAATAGTACTTTCTGTTGCGTTTTGCAAAATAAACATTTAGTTATTTGCCAACTGTATTATACTTTTTCTGATAAAAATTGAAAAAAAAAATGGACATGGATCCGTTCACATATTCATTTATTGTGTTAACAGGTTAAGTCCCATGAGAGGCCAACACGGACCAAAAAAGTTAATATTCAAACCATTTTTCCAAATTTTTTGAATTCATTGAATCATAATAGTAACCAATTTTTTTCCACTTTTGAAAATTAGCTTGCAATTATCAATGAAATCATTTTCAGAATGCGCATGGAGCATAAAATATCGTACACCTTCTCCTTTCCTCTTTCTAACAGCATTAACACTGCCAATCTTGCCAGCTGTTGCGGAATCCTCCTTTGCTGATTATCCAGGTCTCATCTAAGAAAACTGGTAACTGTGGTTCAAATATACAGTTCTCGGCTGTACAGTCTATACAATATGCATCCGTAACCTTCCCTATATCCTTTTCAGTTAGGTTCTGAAGAAGCTGTGCCCTATAAGGAACTGAATGAAAAATGAATTAGTGTCTCTGTCACAGCAGGTCATTCATTCTACGATATTTGGAATTAATATCCTCGTCCAGGCCGCCTCATGCTCATTTGACCATTCTTCTTGCCACCTGTTATGCTGCTCTTCTCTTATGGTGCCGTGCACCTATAGTGCGTTGGCGAATTATCTTAAGGTCAGACGTCTGTCTTTTGCGGCATGCAAAAGTTCGCCAGTGTTAGTTACGCCTGTCCAGTTCTTTATATTTCGCAGCCACGACATTTGTTTGCGACCTACTCCTCTCTTGCCCTCAATCTTTCCTTGGATAATTAGTTGAGGAATTGCGTATTTTTCCCCTCTCAGAATGTGGCCCAGGTATCCAATCTTTCGTGCCTTGATCAAGCTGAGCAATTCTCTCTCAGTATTTGCTCTTCTTAGGACTTCCTCGTTTCTCACCCTATCTGTCCATGGTATGCGGAACATTCTTCGCAAGGTCCACATTTCGAAGGCTTCCAACTTGTTAATGGAAGATATTTTCAACGTCCATGTCTCCATGCCGTATAACAATATGGACCATACATAGCACTTAACCATTCTGTAACGGAGATTGAAGGAAAGATTGCGGTTACAAAGTAGCGGTTTAAATTTAAGAAAAGCTTGTCTTGCTTGTTCGGTACGGCATTTTATTTCTTGTTGAGGATCCCATTGGTCATTCACCATCATTCCCAAGTATTTGAATGTTTTCACTTGCTCGATTGGAGCATTATCTACGTGCAGTTGTACTCTGAAAAATGCGCCCTTCCTTATTGTCATGCATTTTGTTTTTCCAGCATTTATCTTCAGGCCATATGTTTTTCCTGTGGTGTTTATTTTATTTAGTATCAACTGCATATCATGTTCGTTATCTGTGATTATTGCGGTGTCGTCAGCGTAACGAATGTTATTTATCGGGTACCCGTTGACCTTTATACCACAATCAGTGCCTTCAAGTGCCTCTGCAAAAACATTCTCCACATAGAGGTTGAACAGCATAGGAGACAAAATACACCCCTGTCGCACCCCTCGTAAAATTTCGAATTCCTCTGTGTTTGTTGATTTGTTCAGCCTCACACGTGCCTTTTGATTCCAATAGAGATTCTGGATAACTCTTATATCTTTCTCATCAATATCAGCATTGTGTAGCATTTTTATTATTTCATCGTGTTTTACGGTGTCAAAAGCTTTTTCGTAGTCGAGGAATGTGATGACTATATCTTTTCGTTGGTCCATACAGTTTTGTGCGTCCCGAGTCCCTTCTTGAAACCAAATTGTGTCTCGCCGCTCAGCTCTTCTAGTTTTCTAAACATTCTTGTGTGGAGTATGCGAAGAAATATTTTAAGTAAATGACTCATCAAGCTAATCAGTCTGTGGTCCTTGCACCTTGTCGCTCTTTGTGATTTAGGGATCATTATGAAGGTTGAACAAAGCCAATCCGTTGGAATGTGGCCGGTGTCATATATGGCATTGAAGATTGTTACCAGGGTGTCGATGTTGTCATCATCCAACAGTTTTAGGGCTTCCGTAGTAATGCCATCCGGTCCAGGGGCCTTGCCCAGTTTTGCTATTTTTATAGCGTACTCCACCTCGACGCGAATAATCGGAGTTATGCTGCTATTCCTAGCTAATACTTTTACCTTCTCATTCTTCCCGTAGGTTTTCGCCCTTTTTTACACTTACAGGTGGATCGGTAACACACCTACGATCACTTGTATGGCCACCGTTGATGTTGTTCTGTATACACCCCTTAGTAATGCTTTGCTTTGAGCTTTCTGTAGCATCCTTCTATATTTCTTTATGTAAATCACTTGTTGCCATACCAGTGCTGCGTAAAATATAGTAGAGCGGATTTTTCTTTCCTGGTCCTCCCACGTTGGGCATAATCCTTGCCAGCACTGACGTCTTCTCTTCTGCCCTGCGAACGACGTATTTAACTTACTAACTAAATATGACCGGCTTTCTTTGTGTTCCACCAGCGCCACCAGGTCATCAGCAAATGCTATTGCCCAACAAATACCCCCCATTTTCAGGGAGTTAATATCATAAATTTTCAAAAAAAAATTTTCTTTTAAAAAATTATTCCTTTTAAATCCTTTTTATTAAGTTTAAATTGGCAATTTACTACTAGTTCCAAAATACCCGTTCCTAAATAACACTTACAAGTGAAGACTCAGCCTCGGCGACTAGTTTGCACTCTGTCTTTCTCATTTGATTTTCATTCGTCGTTTATACAACGTTGCAAACAGACGTCACATTACATCAGCATCAGCATCACCATCACCATTCGAGTCTGGGGTTGCGATATTTATTTTCGATTTAAATTGTAATCACTAGCGTTTTTTAACAAACATTGGCGTCGATAAGATATGTAGTTTTACTTAAAATCGAATCTGTATTATTTTTATTGCTCCAACAGTTATTTATTTTATTATTGTGCCATTATCAAATGAAGGAGATCCCATTGAATCATTTTACTTTGCTAATTTCCAAATAAATTCCAAGTAATTTTTTTACACGGTATGTTAATATTAGTCAACATACAGTTCAAATATTCTCTTCATCTAAAAATTTACCTCTACTAACTACAACTAAAATGTAACATTATGCAGTGCTTCTTCAAAGTTTTAATTACACAATTAAGTATAAAAACAAAAAAGTTCATGCAAATCCTGATCTAATCGATCCTCCTTCTGAATTCGATTATGACGTGGGAGATCAGTTTGAAATTAGTCAAATAGAAACTTTACCTGTTAAAAGAGACGTTAAAAGAGACCTCACACTACAAAAACTGTACAATGCTCTAACTGGAAAACTGTTACATGCTTGAGATAGATTTAATGTTCCACGGGTAGAATTTTCTTTACAAGGAAACTGTATTTTTCGGTAAAAATGGCAATAATTCCAACTAACCTACTTAAAAAAGTATTAAAAAATTATATACTGCTCATTTTGACATAGTCAAGATGACATTTTGACATAGTCAAGATGAAGTACTTACAAGAGGAATTGCTGATGGCCAGGATTTTCTAAAAACAGAAGTATACCCGTGAAAGACACCTAGAACTCAGTCTGAGAGATTTTATGTAGATTTTGCAGGACCTTTTATGAACTCATACTATTTCATTTTAGTTGATGCCTGTACCAGGTGGCCACAAATACATATTGTTAGAGATTTGACAAGTAAAACTATTATAACCTTACTCAAGAAAATTTTTTGTACATTTGGAATTCCAAATTGTTTAATTTTAGACAATGCACAAATATTTATTAATTATGAGTTTAAACAATTTATACAGCAAAAGGGAAACTGTCCCAAATATAGTGCACCATATCATCCAGCTACAAATGAAATGGCAGAGAGGTATGTACAAACATTCAAATAAGCATTACAAGTACAACAAGAAAATAACAATGAAAGGGAGTTACAGCCCAACAAATTCTTGCTAAATTATAGAAAAATTTTATTTAGTATAGAAGATTTATTGCAACATTTTACAAAATACCACTACAAACTCAAAACCATCTCAAAGTAAGAAACTTAGAGGCGGCAAGAAGAGCATAAACTCCTATTCACTTCGTACGTGACTGACGCGACACCTACAGCCTTCATCTGACAGTTTTGGACCTCCCAATTTGAGGTTATGTTAAATACATACGAAATTGACAATTATTATTAATTAGTTTTTTAATTATATTTTTTTCAGTTTATGTACAAAATAAATGTAGTATTAAAAACTGGGTTTCTAAAAATTCATCATAATTTATCTTTTCAACCCCAAACGGAAAAAAGGGGAAATCTATTACTGGCAAAAAGTTTTTCACGTGGAAGAGCATGTAATTAAAAACAGTAATAGTAAAAGTTATGATATCAAAGCCAAAGTAATCTGCAGTTAGCTTGAAGCCTTATGAAATATCATTTAAGGTAAATTATTTAAATTTTTCCTATTTGAATTGCATAAAAATAAAATTATGTGATATTTAATTTTTCATATTAATAGCACAAATCCATCTTTATCTTTTCTCTAATTTATATGTAATCTTTAGAAACCTATAAAAACTACACTCACTATTTATGCTATTATTAGCACAATTAAATACGCAACATGCATTTGCACCCATTTGTTATAAAATTTATGCGTAAAAAGATAGGTCCAATTTTGTCATATTTCGCCGATAGCATCGTTTCAAGGTACCCCTACCATGGTTACGCAAGGAGCGAATACATGCTGATAAATACCAAATAAATTTGGTAGAGTTAAACGCAAACTAGGGAAATAACACTATTTTGTATAGCTGGACGATACAAGGATATGGAAAAGACATATAGACCAAATCAGATCCATAGGAGAAAATTACACCTACAGTACCTGGCCAAATTATTAGAGCTAGCATTAAAAATTTACATTTTTTTAAATTAATAATAATTTATCAACAGGAATGTTATTATTTTTTCGCATAGCAATATTTAATATTGTATGTTAACATTATTGTAATATTTTAACCTTGACAACACCGCCCTATTCGCCATTTCTAGACAGCATTGCGTCCTGTCAACTAGTGTGCATTTTATAACCTCAAATACTGTCTGTAAACATTTTAATTCTAAACGGTTTTGACCTGAAATTTTATTGCAGAGGTGAGTGATTTATCCTTTTTTTTTATTATTTTTTATATTATAAACATATGCAGTGAAGTTATTGATATAATTAAGGGTATTACACATTTTTAGATCGAAAAAAACGCTGATCTGACAACAAAACGAGTAGGTCGGGTATTTGGACTCCTAAAAGCTGGACAAATGTCTCAAAATAAAGTAGCAGCAATGGTAGGAGTATCAAGAAGTTCTGTAAGGAATATAAAACAGAAAATTGCGTCTGGTGTCAGTTTGGATCCAAAGCGTAATGGTCACAGCAGAAGACATCGTGTGACTACTCCTAGAACTGATCACAAAATAAGAGATATTTGCCTAGTGAACAGAAAGAAACCACTGCGAATGCTTACCCAAGAGATAAGAGATAAAGACATTTGTGTTTCAGGAAGAACAGTTCGTGGTAGACTTGTCGAAAACAAACTGGTAGCTAGAAGACCAGCTCTAAAGCCAAGGCTTACTACGGCTATGATGAAGAAACGTTTCGAATGGGTACAAAAATACAAAAACTGAACAGTGAAAGAATATTTATGTTGTTTTGCCTGAATATCAATATTAAAAACTAAAAAAACCTGACTATTTCTAAAAATTTTGATGATTTTAGATCTGCTTCTCGGACGAATCCGTTTGTCAAGTTTTGACGGAAAAAACGAAGTTTGTTCAAAGACGTCCTAATGAGAAATACGAGCCCGACTGCATTGTGCCCACCATCAAACACCTACCGTCACTTATGGTCTGGTCTGTGGTATCCGGCAAAGGTACAGGCCGTCTCTACATGGTGGAAAACACGATGAGACAAGACCAGTACCGGAAAGTACTCGAGACGACACTTTTGCCACAGCTGCAGGAATGGTTTCCTGGAGAAGAGGAACCCATATTTATGCACGATGGTGCTCCTTACCACAAGGCTAAGAGTATTTTAACTTATTTAAAACAAAAAAAATTAAAGTTCTTGACTGGCCAGGCAACTCGCCTGATATAAACGCTATTGAGAATGGGTGGGAAATACTGAAAAGGGAGATTGCGAAAAAAAAAACAGTACTAATAAAAGGGAGTTATTGAAACGCTCATATATGAGTGGAATCATAATCCTCACCTCCAGGAAACTATTTAAACCTATATCGAGAGCATGTCTCGACGTGGTTAAGATCTTTTAGCAGCCAAAGGCGGACATACAAAATATTAAATTTATCCTTACTTTGCAAAATTTATACTTTTTTAATAAATAAACGATTTTTGTTAACTTTTTTAGTGCAGATTAATTACCTGAGAGTTAATATCCACAAAAAAAAAAACAAAACAGTAATTATTTTCAAATATATTCATAATCATGAGAGACATAACTTCATATAGTAAATTTTTCCTTGCCTGGCCTAATAATTTGGCCAGGTACTGTATACATGTTAATATACAACCTACACTACATTATGACCTAGGTAATAATCCAATTACATGTTTTAAAAATGATATTACAAATAATTCTGCGTCAAATGAAGCAGCACCATCTTATAGATTAGTCACTGAAAATAAAGATGTACATGATTCAGATTACTACAGTACTATTCTCCAATAATCCCTATTGGACCAACATACTCCCACATCATGATATTTCCCTCACCAAGTTTAAAAAGGAAGATACCAGTATTAGTACATTAAGAATCGCTTTCTAGAACTTATAAACAAAAATAAATATAACATAGTTCTTTACACTGACGCGTCAAAGACAAAGTGGTGTTGGATATTCTGTAACCACTGTACAACAGCCTATCGAACTCTCTAAAATTTCTCCTTGGTGTAGTATCCACACTGGTGAACTACTAGCTATCTCACATGCTTTCAAATATGCCCAACAATATCCAAATACACACATAGCCATATGCTCTGATTCAATTTTCTTTATACACTCCATTAATGCTATATCCACCAACCATCCTATCGTCCAAGATATTCATGACACATATCAGCTTCTTATAAACCAAAATACAACTATAACTCTGATATGGGTACCAGCCCATGTTGGTATTAGTGGTAACGAAAAACTGATTGCCTTGCCAAAAAAGCCGCATCATCTACGGACACCATTATCGATATACAAAATTGCAATGATCTCAAAGCTAGACTGAAGAAGCTTAATCTATCCACCTGGCAGATTCACTGGAATAATGTTACATCAGCGCTGCATGAAATTAAACCCTCAGTGAACCTTCTTACCTATCCCAGTTTATCTCGAAAAAATATGGCAATCATACGGAGAGTGCGTATAGGACATACCCGTCTAACTCATGGCTACCTGATGACATCATCTCCACAACCAAAATGTTAGCACTGCAATTCGACTCTCCGAATCAGGCATATACTTATCGAATGCCCTTTTTATGCCAAACTACGCCAACAGCTCGATGTCAGTACTAACTTCAAAGAGGTCCTAAACAGCACAGACCAAATCAACAAGGTTATCAAATTCCTAGAGAAAAGTCAACTGCTCAACAAAATATAAATGTTATATTACAAGTTTTTGTTATTTTCTCTTTATGTTAATTGTTAACTACATTATTTTGTAATTTATATGATATTACCATGTAAATCGTAACTCGTGCTAATGACCATAGATGTCACATGCACGTTAATTTAAATAATAAAAAAAAAATTGAAGATCAGATTTTAAAAGCCTTATTCATATTTCCAAATCTTTAATTTTTAATTAACATACAAACTGAGGTTGTAATTTACGTTTTAATTTTATATTATAATAATCCTTAGTGGTTATAAATAAAAAAATGTATACTCGTATTTCCAAATAATATATATTATATCCTTTGGAATTTCTTGTGCCATCGTTTTATGCTAGAACTCGTTCTTACGGTTAAAAACTGGTGCTGAATCATAATATTCGGCCTTACCAGTTGACAGTGACGAATCAGATGATATGTGGGCAATTCTAAATAATATATTATTCAGAAAATAGCACCACCTCCTTTAAACCTGCTAATTGAATGGTTGGTACAGTGTAATGGGTGGATCTACTACGGATGCGTATAAGTACGTGATTAATAAATACATTTTGTGTTAAGATAAATAAAAACTCGTCAATAGCAGTCATAAAATTTAGAGAGTTGGCCGCTTTACAGAGGTACAAACTCTAAGGGATTATATGCAAAAAGAGAATGTATATTATTTGCCTACTATTTATATACTAGGCTATTGATTATGTACTTTAGAAAGAAACTACAACGTTAAAGGGTTAAATTGTTTCCTATGGTCAATGGCCCCCAAATATGAAAAACCGCGGAGTGCTACCATTTAGAGGAGTGCATTTTAGAGAAAGGGGAAATTTATCCTCATGCACTAAGGCGCATTTGGGTAAATTCTATGTACTTTTCGTTCATATACGTCTACAGAAAAGTTGTTCAAAAGTAAATTTCCAATCGAAAAGTCATCTTTTAAAGTTAAAAATATATTTTTTTGACAAAAATATATTCAAAAAACCAAGCAAAAAAAACAGAAACACACGCGATTTCTCTTTTATACCCCATAACATTTTTCCATGAGGGCAAGTGCCATTTTTTTCGGCACAAATATCACTCTTGAGGAAAAACCACCTGTTTAGAAGACTTAGATATCTTCCAAAACAAGTAAAGTTAGTGACGATAAAATCCAACTTTCTATTTGGAGATGGCACTTAAAGAAGAAGAAGAAGATTTAGGTCTGCAAAACAATAAAGTCCTATTAATTATTTATTTTTAAAAGTCCGTTATTCTAAATCAATTTTATCGCAATAAATAAAGTATAAATATAAAAGCACTACACTTTTCCCGAACATATTTAATTTTAAATAATTAGATAATTAATTAGACAAATATTTTCTTATTCGTCCACTTTTTTTCCCTTTTTACTCAAACCAAAATAAACATTACCTCTGTCTGTTTCATTAACCTCTTTAAAAATAAGGTAATCATCCAGAGCCTCGACAATCCTTGGAAATCGGTGTTAATTGCATAAAGAGCCGTATCCCTCGGGGCATTTAAAACAGACGCGGGCAAAGCGCCACGTCGAGAACAGGAGAGTCGTCCAAGGCGTAGCTAGCGTCCCGACGCGAAGTCGAAGGCACGCCACGACGCCCATTAGAGTGTTCTGTCGGTGTGTGTGAGGTCATGAGACAAAAAAACGAAAGCACTTGCTTACTTTAACAAGGATGATTGAGTGTGGGAGACGTTTGTGGTTTTATTGTAAAGGATATTATTTTTAAATAAATTATTCAGATAATGGTCTAGGTATAGATAAAGTTAATTAAAAATAAATGAAAGGATCGTAGTTCCTTTGCGCTTTTGAAGCGCCTTTGAAGAATGATCCATGACATGAAAATCTTAAATTACACTGTTTTTAAACTAAAATAATCAAAGAATTGCAACAATGGAAGGGATATACAGTAAGCAATAAAGAAATAATTATTTTTTTAGGTAATAATTAGTGTTTTTATATATCTAGGAAGAAAAAACTGATTTACAAGTGTAGTACCATATCTTAATTGAAAGTTGGCGAACATTCTCGACTATTTAAGTTTGTTAATAACTGCTATGAGGAGTTCTTATAAGATGGTGCACGTTCATAAACTTAAAATTTTTAACCACGAGATTCAGTGTCTACCCAACGCTACCGTTGCACTATAAAATAAAGAATATGTCGCTATATTTTTAAGCATATTTTGTTACTGCTTGCATCATTTAGAGTTTACACATCCACTCTTATAATCCATTTGAGTACTCAAATTATAAACTATATAGATTGCAAAAATCAGTTTTTATTGTATAAAATATGGGGGAGGGGGCATGGAAAAATCGAAAAGGAAAATTATACCGTATGGTATATATATATGGCGAAGAAAAGCGGGGATATGGAGGAACGGCTTTTATGGTGATAGGACAAATGATATATAAAGTTATGGAATTTAAACCCATAAGTGAAAGAATATTATACATAAGGGTAAACAGCAAACCGAACAAGTTGTCCTTAAGAAATGTCTATGCATCCACAGAAAGCAGTGATATCTTGACAAAAGAGCAGTTCCATGAAACACTAGAAAAAAACGCCGAGAAAATCCAGGGAGAAGATATATATTAATGCTTGTAGGAGATTTCAATGCCTAAATAGGCAAAGAAAATTGCTCCAGAGAGGTTGCAGGTCCAAACTCAATACCTAGTTTGATGGCCTTGGCCGAGCGAATTAGCCAGACAAATTTAAAACAAACAATTTTTACAATCAGAGGAATTTTTTCTGTATTTCTGATTTTTTTTTAAATAAACATACAATCATCCATACAATTTAACGTACAATTTTTAATAAATTACAATTTTTTTTTATCCTGCGCTAAGACATAACCCGATTCAACATCTCGGAGGTTTACATCTTCCTTTTTATTTTTTAATTCTTTAATATTTTTTTCCTGTTATAATATAATACAATATTTCTTAAATGTAAGGAATGGTTTTAATTTGTTTTAGGGTTAGTTTTAATTTGACTATGTAATTTAGCAGTGGCATTAAACAGATACATAAGAAGCACGAGATATAAACACAAAGACATACACAAAATAACATGGATGAGACCAGGAAGTCTGAAGTGAAATCAAATAGACCATGTACTGAGAGATTGAAACATTCAAATATTTGAGAGAACTAGTCAACCTAAGAAATGAATGTGTAGATATGAAAAGAAAAATTCAAGAGGGAAATACACCATTTTATAGAAATAAAAAAATGTTTAGAGATAAGAAGATAAGCCGAAACACAAAAATGACAATGTACAAAACGACCATAAGACCCATAGTAGTATATGCTGCAGAAACATTTACATTAACAGCAAGAGAAGAAGAGCAATTGAAAGTTTTTGAGAGGAAGAATATCAGAAAAATACTGAGACCAAAGAGGGAAAACGAAGAGGATGCAAGACAATGGATGAATCACGTAATACAAGAATGGATGGGTCAAGATAGCATAGTTAGAGCAATAAAAGTACAAAAAATTAGATGGTATGGACACATAATGAGAAGAGAGAACAGCAATCCGTTAAGAGTCATAACTGAATGGATACCACCAGGTAAAAGAACCCTAAACTGAGATGGAGACTGTAACGAAGATATTTTGCCTACCGCATAGGGTATTATTATAGGGGGTTGAAAATTGAAGACAGAAATTATTGGGGCAGAGATAGGGCAAGCAAAATAAACGAAACTTATGCGAACGGCGCTCAGGGTTTATTTGAAGAGCTGGAGTCGTAGATAAATGAATGAAACAGGGGGATTAGATTGGGGCAACTACAAAAAATGAAACAAAGGGGTACTTACATAAATCTCCTGGAACAAACAGACAAACAAAACACAAGAGTTCCCTCTAGCTGTTTGAATGGTACGCCGCTTTGAGGAAACTTCCTAAACTTCCTGCTGGAGGAAAGAAAAGGTTCTTCCGTCCTAAAAAAACACAAAAAAGAGGTTAGGAGACTTTTTTAAAATAAATAGACACAACGGTTCAAAGAAATAAATTAAACATTTATTACTGTCGACAAGGAATCTAAGTTCCTGTACCATATATAACAAAAAGTTTTATTAAAAATCCTTTATAAAAGTTATATAATTTAAAAAACCCAATCGGGCTATATCACAAAACGTTTTCGGAATCCATATTCCATCATCAGTGCACTAGGTATACATGTATTGAGCCACTAAATATGTGGGTAAAAATCCGTTAAAAATTGTTATTTTAAATTTAGTTTACATTATTTGGTGGTAAATATTATGATGTTAAAGTTACCAGTGGATTTGGTCACGTGACACGTGACGGACATGGCCACGTGAAGTTGCTGGTCCTGAGACGATGTGTCTACGAGGACTTGATGAAAGCAACTGTTGCTTTCATCAAGTCCTCGTAAATCATAAATGACTACTTGAACTTTGGTATCTACCGTAAACCTAGATAAACAGATCATGTTGTCCATGCTTCTTTAAACCATCTCCTTTGATAGAAGCTCGTTGCGTTTAGCAGTTTTATTCATAGATTACATTCTATATCTCGTTCACCAACTGAATTCAACAAAGAACTGAATATTGTCAAACAAATTACAGTAAACAATGGCTATAATCCATACATTATATATAAACTTTAACAAAAAAGAGAGCTTAGATCCCTTCAACAGTAAGCCTTTCCTTCAATTTCTAATTTCTCTTCCATTTATGCTTCTTTACCGTTTCAATACCGTAAATTATCTGGTAGCCAAAAAAATTCTCACCAGTTCTTGTGACCACATCGAAATTTCGTTTAAAGTCAATATTACCCTCAACAAGGGCCTAACCAATACCAAGAATCCCATCCATTATATGAACCGTAGTGGTGTATACAAACTTTCTTCTTCAGATTTCGATACTACTTACATTGGTAGAACTTATAGATCTTTATCCACCAGATCCTTAGAACACTCCAAGAGAGAGACCACTTCGGCTTTCTCACATCACTTGGAAGTCAATAAACATCAACTGAAGCAAAATCCTAATTGTGTCAACAGACACGCTTCTTTTCACTGTAACTCATCCCCATTCACTGACAGTTATTTTCTTAATTCCATACATTTTCCACTCATTTTTACTTCAACATTAATTTCTTCTAATTTCTAATATAATTAAATATGTAGGTACCAAGAAGTTTTCACTTAATGTAAAAGTTTTTTGGGTTGGTTTGTTATTCATTTTCGGATTAAGTAAATAAAGCAATTTGTATCTTGTTGATACACTATACAGTTCATTTCGTACGTTAAATGAAATCAATATAATTGTCAAAATAACTGTCAAACTTAATGTGAATTTTGGGATTCTCCCCGAAAAATATTAATTTTTGGCGGTTTTCTGAAGATATTGTAATTGTGCTAACTAATTATTAATCTTCTCGAGATTTGGTATATTTAAATTAATTATTGGTAAATAAATAAATTTTCATTTATCCAGTCAATGTGAAATAAAAGTGAGCTCTAAGTGAAGTGAAAATGTTTCCAACAGGGAACGGACCAGGATCAAGTAATTTTCAGTACCCTACAGTGCAGTTTAAAACTGTAATGCAGAACAAGCCTATAAACCTAATACTCAAGATCCACCATTGTGCTCAAATCAACCGTCAACAGTCAACCATATGATACCTTTTGATAATTATCAACAATAATATCAGGTACAGCCAGTAGTTGTCCAGCAAACCAACTATTCTCATTCTACATCAAACTCTCAAGCCAACTTAAACTTAAAAAACAATCCAGAAACACAGAATGAATATGATTCAATGTCAGATGAAGACTCTCAAAATAATAAACACTCGTGACAAACAATAAGATCAAAAATAAAAAGGCTTAAACGTCAAGATTCAAAAGAAGAAGATGCTCCAACTACACTCCCAAATAGATTTCAGCCACTTCCACAGGAAAACTTAGTAAATAATACTAATAAAAATCCACCATTCTCAAAACAATCTCCAATTTTTATATATGACGTGAATGACTATAGTAAAATGATAGATAATTTAGCTCAAGCAGTAAAAGTAGAAACTTACTTTACTAAAGACATAACAAACAACACAATAAAAATTTTACCAAAGACACCTGAATCCCACAGAAAACTAGTACATCACGTACGAGAGGGAAATATCGTCCACCATACATACCAATCTAAGGAAGACAGAACATACAGAGCAGTTATACGAGATCTAAATCACTCCTTTCCGATAGATGAAATAAAAGCGAAAATCCAGAAAAAGGATAATAAGGTAAGGAACGTTACAAATGTCAGACACAGATTGAGCCGTGAATCATTACCACTATCTTTTGTGGACCTCGAGCCTCAAACGAACAACAAAGAAATATTTGAACTACAGTATATACAACATTGTAAAATAAGGGTAGAACTACCGAGAATTAAAAGAAATATACCACAATGTACACGATGTCAAGAATATGGTCACACTAAAATGTACTGTGCAAAACCATATAATTGCGTAAAATGCGCTGGATCACACAACACAAATGACTGCAAGAAACCAAAAAACACGCCAGCAACTTGCACTAACTGCAACGGAGACCATCCTTCTAATTACAGAGGATGTTGTGTTTATCGTGAACTACTAAATGTCAAATACTATGTCAAATCAAAACAAAACACCACTCACCACCAAACACCAACCCAACATCATGTTCATAATTTCAACAGAATCAGTTATAGAGATTCTACCATTGGAAACATAAATGCAGATAACAAAAATAACAACAATGAATTAGCATATAAACATATCAAATTTCCTAAACGAATTCAAAAATATGTTCTCTCAACTCTTAAAACCAAAATACCATGATTTTAACCATGTTAACTACAGGCATTAACAAAATAATAAAATAGCTTTCAAGTCACTACGAATTGCATCGTGGAATGCTAATGGCATTTCAAACCATGTATTAGAGATATCACTGTTTTTAAAAATGTATAATATAGACATTCGATTAATATCTGAAAGCCATGCCACACAAAGAACGGTTATTAACATACCTTAATATACTGTGTATTATGCAAACCTATTATGTAAAATTATTATTAAATAAAAAATCAAACACTATGCAGTCCAATCTTATATTACGGAAAAAATTTAAGCAGCAATCACTAAAATCGAAACAAACACCTCCTTCAGTGTATCATCAGTCTACAGCCCACCTAGACATCCAATTTCAAGTAAAGAGTATCATGATTTTATACAAACTATTATATCCAAATTCATAGTAGCAGGAGACTGGAATGCCAAACACACACTACATGGGGTTCCAGATTAATCACGCCTAAAGATCGAGCATTAATAAATATCATCCAACAAAACTACTTAAGATACTCTTAGATCTACAGAAAAACCCACATACTGGCCTACAGATGCTAACAAAATTCCAGATTTGGTAAATTTTGCTGTAACAAAAGGGATATCTGACATCCATAGTGAAATAAAGTCAAACTTCGATTTAACATCAGATCACAGTACAATAATAATAACTTTAAGTACACACATGATATGGAGAACACCACCACCCAAACTCACAACTAAAGAAACAAACTGGAATGTTTTCCAAAATTCTGTAAATACAAAAATTAGACTAGATATTAGGATAAAAGAAAACCAAGATGGAGAGAAAGCAGTAGACTATTTAACAACAGTTTTACAAACAACAGGACGGGAAGCAACACGATAGCGCCAAAGAAGTGTGCAAGAAAACCATAATATCCCCCTCCATATCAGACAACTGGTAGCAGAAAAAAGAAGAGCATGACGCATATGGCAACAAACGAGAAATCCACTAAATAAAACTTACCTTAACAGGATAAGTCATAGACTAAATAGAGCATTATAGAACTGTTGGGCTGTAGTAAACCTTTAAATACGAAGATACTTCAAACATTCCAATCCAAAATATTCCATATGATAAGTAAAGCTCCATTGTATGTTTCTAACCAAACACTTCACAATAATCTGGACATCCCATTACTTAAGGACATAATAAAGAATCACTCAATAAAATATAAAAATCGCACCACTGATCATAACAACAAACTGATAAATAATTTATTCACCCATCCAATTGCCGAAAGAAGATTGAAGAGGGTATGGCCAGAAGACCTACCGCAATAATACTTAGAGAACCGTCACTGGAAGGTACCTAACTCATGTTAATTTATATACAGACTATTTACTTATTACTCTGTGTGTAGAGTAGATTGTAAACATGCAATGTAACAATAAAAAAAATGAAATCAATATTAAAATGTAAGGGCGGCCACGCCACAAGTAGTTTTAAATGTAAGTCTAATTGACATCTTTTTAAAAATTCAGTAGACGTCTTGTACCTGCCCTAAGGATGTCATAACAATTTAACTATGCTGTTACATTAAAATACGAAAATATTCCTCGGTAAATATAACTAAATCTTCTTCACTGCGATATTGTTTAATTATTCTCATTTATATTAACTAATATTCAATATACTAAAAATTGTAGTGAAAAAAATATAACGTCACTATTTGTATTAGTGCGATAATTTTAAACAGGAATATAATTAGACCATTATTTTTCCTTAAGTCAATTATTTTCAAGTTGTTCATTGACTTGTTAAGTATTCCACTGATTAACACATTTCCGATTTCTTTTCCTTCTCGAAGGTCATCGAAAGCAATGTAAATGACTACACAGAATCCCAATCGGCCTAAAGGCCGGGTGTCGGGACGTCTGAACAGCTGTTTAGGATGTTTCCACGTTCGCTTTCCTCTCTCAGCGTGGTCGACGACGACGTTCGGGAGAAGCGTGCTGGGCGTCAAGAGTACCACCTGTTCCATGTCGACGCCGACGTCGATTTTCGAGAAGTTAGACGCCGGGCGTCCTTTTTGACCTCCGGAAGCAAAACAACCGACGGCCGACCGCCGAGCACTCTTTTTCTAAGTGAAGGGTGGAAATGATTGGGTTGGTAGAATGATGAGACATCGGTGGTTTTTCTCCGTATAGTTTGTTGATTATCCGAATTAATTATCAAAGCATTATCATTTTATTGTAACAGTGATATCAAAAAAATATAACACAATATTATAGGTGTAAAAGAAAGGTATATTTTTTAACTACTACACATGAATTAAATGTCTATCTAAATAATATTTTATATGGGATTAAACCACAAATTGATTGAACTGAGAAGTATATTTTACGTTTGTTATGACGTTTCGATTTTCAGTGCGGAGATCATTTTCAAAAAAAAATTTAAAACTAAAACGTCATTGATTAAAGTTAAATTAAAAGTTAATTTAAAGTATGGTAAACTTTTTAGGTTACTGTGTTCAGTGTCTTTCCTTTGGGTATTTTCCACCTTTTAACACACAACACTTTTATTTTTGTCAGTATTTTCAGGAATAAAATAATTACTTATAACCAAATGTAGAAAATCAAGTTCTTAAATTTTGTTCAAGCATTAGTGCCGCTGGACTTACCTAAATGTATTCTTTTTCATAGCTTATTAGGGAAAGACCAAAGGGAAATCTTTGTTGTAGGTGAATTGTTAGAATGTAGAATATACATACAAGAGTTACAACTTTTTGTCAGTTTTTTAATTCCAAAGTCGAAATCTAGACACCAAACATATGCTCGAGCTAAGCTTTTGATTTAAACAGCTTCCAAACAAAAATTATAAAATTCTTTGATACCTGTTTTCATTAATTTCTTTAATATTTTTAACTTTGATTTTTCCCTCTTTTGCATTGAGATCTCCCATTATTATCTCCGATAATATGAAAAGGCCTGTGATAAAGTCAAGCACGAAAAAATAATAGAATTATTAACTTAAAAAAACCTCGATTCCAATGATATAAACACAATACGTGAACTAAGACCATAAAAATCCCAGGAGGAGTTAGACATGGTTGTATACTCTTACCAATATTATTCAAATTGTACTCAGAGAAGATATTTACAGGCACACAAAGGTGTTAAATCAACGAAGAATTGTTAGAACATACGATATGCCGACGATATGGTATTAAGAGCCGAAAGCGAACAAGATCTATAAAATATGCTGAACAAGGTGGTAAGCAAGGATGAAAACTATGGTCTTAAAATCAATATTCTGCTCTCTTCACAGCAATATGAGACTGTTCCATCAGTCCTCGCCTTGGATCATCTTTCAGATATTTAAAACTAATGTCTTCCAGTAAAACACTGAGTGACACACGACAACCACTAAACAGTTCTTTTTCCTTTAATTACGTCCATAAAGAGCTCAAAGCCACATGTTCCTCTAAAAAGAATTAAATTTGATTTCATGTTAAGCAAATCTGTTTAACTTAATACACTTTGTGATATCTAAAGAAAAGTATACTCACTTCATTAATAAATACTGTAAATTATATTAAGAATGTCGCTTGTATTTTTTATTGCAGTGTTTGTAACTTTCTTAGGCCTAGCTAGTACGTTTTTTGACTGGTGATGTTAGAGGTGTATTAGTTTTTACGGCCTGAGTTATAGAACTTACAGTTGAGATATGTAAATTTAAAGCTACAGCTAAAACAAGAATGTATATTTTAAGAATCTACATAAACATATAAAAAATATATTACATACTTTTCTAACAGTAGTCAACGGTAGAATGGGGCCGTTATTATCACGTTCCTGTTCAAAATAATGAATCAAAGAAGCTACTATCCCTTTGGAACGACTATTTAACTTCTTATGTGATATTTTGGAATTAATTTACACTAATTTTGCTCTTAAAAGAACAGAGTTTAATTAATAGTAAATAATAAAATCAAATTTAAAAAGTCAACACCGCAAAAGTCAAATAAGTGTTAAAAATTTATGCCAAGATGCCACCTTCGTTCGATTGCAGTTAAAGTGTGATTTAGACAAGTGTGCTTCATAAAAACGCTTTATAAGCCACTTATACAATTTAAATTGTGGTGTATTTCTTTAAGTTTACATTAATAAAAATCTTTAAATGTTATTTCTACTTGTACATAATAAAATATGTCTATAGTCTGTCCCACCTTGACTCTACAGTACAGATTCTTATAACCAACAGTGACGTGCCAAACTTTATTACAAAAAGGTTTGAAGCAAATACACTTTTTTCTATAGGATAACTATAAATAATTTGGGAATTAATATTATTGACATTTTGTGGCTGTCTAAGTAAGCTGTTTTTGTGTGGCCCTGTGGGGTTCTAAAACATTTTTGTTTTGAAAAATACCTTTATGTGCATGAAATAAAAGCAAGTTTGTATAAAAAATTTGTATAATAATGTATTTAAGCGCATAACAATGTTAAACCTTAATAAATACGTAGGTACCAACATAAATAATTAAAATATATTTAAACTGTGTATTTTACATTTCTTCTGTACTCCTGTCATCCTCACTTTCACTGCCACTGTGCGTAATGTTTATTATAACTGGGTCAATATTGTCCAGTAAATTATCGATATTCCACATCTCTTTTTCTACGATAATTACGTGTTGCAAGTAATTACTCCATTTTTGTGGTGTAACTTGAGAGTACGCTTAATTTTTTCAACAATTTGATCTAACATACGCTCATTATACTGCTATTTAAAATGAGTTAGAACGTCCAACAGTTCAGATTTTGGGTAATCTTCTTCGAAATAAATATCCTTTGAACTCAACTACTCCTTTATTTCTTCCTTATTGTCAGAATTGTTCAGAATTCTTTCCAACTTCCTGGAGTGATACGACGCATTGTCCAATACTATTACAGCTTTATTATCGGGATTTTTTTACAAATTACAGATATTAATAAAAACGTTAGACCTGGGGCGAGAATTCGCTCCACCCGGTATTAGGAAGGTTAATCATATTTACCGATTAATTAATTCATAAAAAACACAGAATTCCGAGCAGAATTCCTTAAAAAGTAAAATTACATAAATATTTTTCTTAGGTCTTCTTGCGGAATCAATCAAAAAGACGGTCTTTTTGACACAAGTGCCACGATCCAGTGTGTACGAACTTATAAAAGACGGTCCAGTGTTGCGAAAAAAATGAAAGGATTTTGGTGCCCATCGAGTATTACCGAATTTATCAGCTATACGGGAAACAATATATCATACGTATTCAGTAAATAACTTACCAACTTTAAATAAATTTTTGAGTGAATTAAGAAACAAATAAATAATCCCCGAGTGTCATAAAACTACTTTTTGGAGGTTTTTAAAATCTAATGGTTTTATGTTTAAAACAGTGAATAAACTGCAGGCAATTATGGAATCCAGCCGTTTAATAAAGTGAAGGTTCGATTATTTGGAGAGTCCAAGGTCATCTATAAAACGTATGTTTTATAGATTTCGAAAAAGCCTTTGATAGAGTACCACATACATTATTATTTCAATGCTTAGACTCAGTTGGTCTGCACATTAGATTGCTTAAAAATCTTTACTACAATCAGACCGCTTGTGTTAAGGTGGACCAAGAGGTTTCAGCTAAAGTTTCTATTAAGCGCGGTGTCAGACAGGGATGTGTTATGTCACCGATGTTGTTTAATGCCTACACTGAACCAGTTTTTGAAATAGCGTTAAATAATCGCCGCGAAGGTGTTAAGATCGGTGGTGAAATTATTAACAACATCAGATACGTCGATGACACCGCAATAATCGCAGAGAGTCTAGAAGATCTTCAAACCCTGTTGAATGCTGTAAACAACGAATGCACTGAAAAGGGCTTAACAATCAACGCAAAAAAAAACAAAATGGATGGTGGTCGGAAAAATCAATATCGAAGACTCAGTACTAAGATTAGATAACAAAATCCTGGAACGGGTGGAACACTTTAGATATCTGGGTAGCTGGATTGACTGCAGGGTTGAAAGTGGCGAGGAAATTTCGACCAGAATAGAACTAGCACATAAAAACTTTATTAACTGGCGTTCTGAATTATGCAGTAGAAGTCTGTCGTTGACCACACGTCTAAGAGTATTGAAGTGCTACGTCTGGTCCACTTTGTTCTATGGATGTGAAACCTGGACAACAAAAATAAAAAATCTTAACAAATTAGAAGCGTTTGAGTTATGGTGTTACCGTCGCATACTCAGAATCCCGTGGACAGCACACATATCTAAAGAACGCGTGCTAGAGACCGTGCACGAAGAGCGAGCACTGATCAACATCATCAAAATGAGAAAGGTCCAATACTTCGGTCATATAATGAGAGGACCTAAATATCGCTTACTCAGATTAATCATTCAGGGCAAAATCGAAGGAAAACGTTGGGTCGGAAGAAAACAACTGTCCTGGCTGCGTAACATTAGACAATGGACAGGTCGAACGGTCGAGGAAATGTTTCATCTAGCTGCCGACCGAGAATCATTTCATCAGCTTGTCAATATGACGATAGCCAACGCTTGAATACAAGCACGGCACACAAAGAAGAAGAAGGTCTTTTAGGAGTAAAGGGAACTTGTATTATTTGGATGAAACTTGGTTCCACACCCACGAAATAGTTTAAAAGTGTTTGACCGATGGTAGTAAAAATTGCTTCACCAATGGTGGTCCCTCTAGAGGAAGATATGGACAGTACTTTTTTTGAAAAGTGGTTTAAGCAGCAATTACTACCTAAATTAAAAAGAAATAGCGTTATTATTTTGGATTATGCTCCGTATCATTCTAGAGTAAAGAGTAAAATTCCAAACACTACTTCAAACCAAGCTGAAATACAAGATTTTTTATCAAAACATGAAATATATTTTATGGATTCTTACACAAAAAAACAACTTTTAGAACTATTAAAATTAGTTAAATGTGAAAAAATTTATGTTATCAACAGGCTAGCTGAGAATTATGGCCAAAAAGTATTAAGATTACCTCCTTACCATTGTGTACTGAATCCAATAGAATTGTGGTCTCAATTAAAAAGTAATGCAAGGAAAAATAATAATTATCCTAAATCATTATGAACTGTTGTAGATTTAACTAAGACCGAATGTAATATTATTACAGCAGATAACTGGAAAAATGTAGAGAGCATGTCAAAAAACTAGGAGAAAAATACTTACAGTTCCAAAAGATTATAAATTGAGTAGCTATAGATTTAAACGCTAGCGATGATAGTGATACCGATTTAAATGTAGACGATAGTTAAGTTTAAAATGACTTTTTTGTATTTTTTTACTATGTTAAATATATATTTGAATATAAAAGTATTACTTATATGTATTTTGTTCTACTTTGTGGAATTGCCGTAGTTTTGATAAAATGTATCAGTGTATAAGTCCGACCCTGTTTACAAGTATACCTAGAAGATTAGAACCAACAGTCTCGCCACAAAAAAAGTATCATATTTTACTAGTAATAAAACAATATAAAACATACAATACGGGAGACTTATACATACAAAACAAAAAAAAACCATTTTATTGATTTGCGAAAATGTATTTAAAAAAATGAGATAATAATATGAATATTTCAAGGAAAGACTTTTTCCAAGCTTGTCTCCTTTATAAATTTCCATTGAAAACGATTCCAGGAAAATATTTCATTCGGTTCTCATTTTAATAGCAATCAAATTTAATATATGATTTCTGATGCTTCATAAACAAAAATTTTCATATAAATGAAAGAAGCCGTACAAGAAGGGAGAAAAAAAATATCGAAGAGGAACATTGTAATATCAAACACGTGTGTTATTTTGTTATTAGACCTCATTCGGTTTTATTACAGTTGGCCTTTAGGAAGGAAAGGCGAAGGGATGTGGCGGAAAGATGAAAGAGCCGAACTGGTTATTTTATTATAAATTTTAATAACCGGTGGATATACAACTGTGTGGTTTGAATTTATAAAGAAACGGGCCTTGGAGATACGGGATGGGTATTTTTTTAGTCTAGCTTGTTAAATTTGGCTTAAATACATATAAGCTAGATACACTGGGTGACCAAAAAAACATAAATCATCACTAGACTTCGGCAAATATGCAAATAAAAATGTAGAAAATATGCGCATAAATATGCACGTGTTTACCCGAAAATATGCAAATATTTTACAAAATATGCATACAAATAAATAAAAAAATCGTAAAATAGTAACAATTTTATTTAAAAAAAAAGTGTACATAACTAAATATTTCCTACTATTCATTAAGATTTACATTTATTTTAAGTAACTACATCATTTTTAAGAATGAATAAACTTATTTAGAATTATGGTAACAATAAATGACCAAGTGGTGTTCAAAATTTTCTAACAAAAACTTGTGGCTTCTGTCTGAGTACATATATTTATATATGGAAAAACTTCGTTCAACATCAACTGATGTAACGGGAGCATTTTTCAAACTGACCAAAACATTTGGTTCTAAATTAATTGTTTCCGAAATATTTCCAGCTAGAACACTGACTACTTCAGAAAGAATATGGTAACCTTTATTTTTTTCCATAGTAGCTTCAAATTTTTTTAAAATATCTTTTCCAATATTACCTCTAACGTTCCGACAACATGACGCAAATTCTTTTATTAATGCTGTACTTTCGAACAATGAGAGTTTTGGTGATTCTGAGTAATTGTTTTTTGAACAAAACTAAAATTTGATTTTATAAATGAAAGTTCTTGTTGAAGCAAGTTACTCTGAAAAGTTTGTTTAGAATCCAAAAGAGATTGGGAACTTTCATCTGTTAACGTATCAATTATGTTCTTTATTTTAACAAAATGATCTGCATAAAAATTAGCTGCTTCTAACCATGTTCCCCATCGCGTTAAAATAGGTTGTGGTGGAAGAGGAAGGTTAGGTAGCATTTCTTTATAAAGTTGAATTCTTATAGGAGATTTAAGAAATACTTTTTTGACACTGGATATCATGGTATTTACAAGAGGAAACTTTTTTCGTATTTCCTCTGCAACTCTGTTTAATCCGTGCGCTACACAAGTAACATGTATTAAATCTGGGAAAAATATTTTTAAATTTTGTCCTGCTTTCACCATATAAGGAGCAGCATCCAATAAAATAAGCAGTAATTTATTAGAAGGAATAGTTGTCGGAAGAAAAAAAGTTGCTAATGTTTCTTGTATAAAACGCGAAATTGTTAAAGCATTTGTTTTCTCAAGTTGCTGGCATGAAATAAGATGAGATTTTGGTAAGGGATCTTCTTTAAGAACACCAATCAATAAATGAGCAATATACTTTCCTCAGGAATCAGTGGTTTCGTCTACAGATATGTAAAAATAATTATCTGCAATTTCTTCCTTAATATTAATTAACACCGACGAGTATAGCCCGTTCACATTATTTCTTCTTAGAGACCGATCACTTGGAACATTAAGTTTGCAATATTTTTTTAGAAACGAACTAAAATTTACATTTGCTAATTTTGAAAGCGGTATGTTTGCAGACACTAATGCGCGACACAAGTCTTCATTAAAAGTTTCTTGCTCATCTAATTTTTTTGAAGTAGATTGGAAACATTTAGCCATTGAAGTTTGATGTTTTCCTCCTATTTTTCCTTTTTTTGCAATGTGTGAAGCAGTTCTCACATGTTGGTCTATCTGAAATTTCTTCTCACATGCTATCTATAAATAAAAATAAAAACCTTTATTTTAACCCAACCTTTAAAATATAAAAATATACAAGGTGTTTTTGGTTAATCAAATAACTGGTTTGGAAAAAAAACACTCGCTAAGTGTTTTAAATGCAGTATTAATCCACAAATTAGTTTTTGTTACTAACCATTAGTACATCATATAACTTATTTTAAAATTCAACAAAAGTTTTTTTTTTGTTAATTCAATTACAATAAAAATAATTGTGTTTTAGAATAGCTGACTTCATAAAAAACAGTAAAGGTGAAAAATTTTTCTAAATACACACCATTGTATTGTACCATGGACAATTTTTTCTCACTAAAGGAAGCTATTTTTCATTTAAAAACAACCCACGAGTACTAAATTTCAAGTAAATACGTTTATTGGTTTTAAAGTTATTGTTGTTATTAACTAAAAGAATTTAATTTTTTTTAATTTTAACACCCTGTATCTCAAAAAGTAAATAAGTTTGACCCCTCATTAACTATATCGTTTTGTTCAATTTTTCGAGAAGTATCTACAGTCAAACGTTGTAAGTGTCATTTGGAAACACCCTGTATGTATGAAATATTAGACATTTAATAGAAAATATTAGATACTTACAATTTTGCCACAGACTGAACAGTAGATTTTTCCCATATCCATAGACAGCTCTTTATAAGGTTTAATCCAAGTTGAAGCACTGGTTGTTTTAGGCATTATAAAATCACAATCTTCCTTTTTGTTACGCACAACGAGTGTTTACGCTTTGAATATCAAAACAAAAATGATTTACAAATCTGAGCATCAAATTAGAAATGTTTAGGTACCTAATTCAGTAAACTGGGAGATTTTGGAAAATCCCCAAATTAGGAACAAAACTATTAGCCGTTTACCTGTTGTTAAGATACAATAAATTGTAGATAGATTTGGGGATTAGATCATAAAATGCAAATGAGCGAACCCTTAGCGATTATCCAATAACTGAATGCCTCAGTGACCGAGACTTTCTAAGAATGTTGAGGGCTACTTAAATTGTTCTTCTTTGAAATTGTAAATGTTTTGTACCTGTAGAGATTACGTACTTAGATCATTTCTTGATTAAAATGACTACAAAATTTTATACAAGAATTGAAATAAATTGGTATGTTTAAAAATTTTCAAATACAGTATAAAAATCTGAACTTTTATGCACTTTATGCAAACTTTTATACAAATATGCCAAAATATAAAATATTTGCATAAAATATGCACAATATGCAAAATATGCAATATACATATTTGCCGAAGTCTAATCATCACATATTTTTTTTAAATAAATAACCATGTATACATATTTATCTAATTAAAGTATATGTTTAGTTTTATTTTGTAATAACAAGATTAACAACTAAAATTTTATAAAATAATATATGTATTCAAACGATTTATGTACATATTTTGTTTAAATAAATGCATATACATGCATATTTGACACAAATAATTTGCATATGTATGCATATCATTCCTCTTCTACCTCCGATTCCGATAGAAAGCTCCAGTGTGATGGCTGTAGAAACCAATACACATCGCTTGTACGGATCTGCCAGTCGATGATCAAGATACGAAGCAAAAAGTAAGTGAGATATGCATACTTTGCAATGCATGCAGTTCAAACATTAGGAATATTACTGAAATCAAGAGTCTACTAGTGGAGTTTAAAGCGGACATTAAGAAGAAAATTGAAGACTTTAATATTAAACTATCTGAATTCAACAATAAATTAAATCAACTTGATTCTATTACAACAACAGAATTTACCCACAGCATTCTCAATGAAGCCGCTGACCGCATATCTCGTTCCAAAAATTTTTTGGTTAAAGGCATCCCTGAACCTACAGGAGACGCACAAAATAAAAAATATCGTGATAAGAATTAAATAAATTTAGCCCTAGAAGTCATCGGATGTCAAGAAAGTCCTGTTATATTGTATAGAGTCGGTAAACCAAATCAAAATGAACGTTATCCTTGCATGAGAATGCATGATAATGGACAAAAACAAACTTTTGGAAAACAAATCTACTAAAACTTATTCTGTTATTGATAACAAGACACCCATGCAGCAACTTCGTTTAAAGGAACTTCGTACTGAGCTTGAAACTCGTAAAATAATGGAGAAAATGATCTTACGATCAAATATTGTGAATGGCTGTCCAAAGATAATGAAATTTCGTTCATAATTATTCTTTTGCACCAAAATTTACGATTTGCCTTCTTATATATACGAAGCTAAACTCTCTTACGTCCAACTTTAATAAATTTAAAGTATTGTAGCAACTTTTAAAACCTCATCTTATTCTCCTAACAAAAACGTGACTAGAGGCGGAGGTACTCATCGAGAGGGTGGAGTATGCATCTATTTAGCAAATGAAATAATTACTAATACAGTTTCCATCAGTAATAAAACAATAGATGTACCCGGTATAGAAATTATCTACTTACTTATGACTAATAACTCTTTCATATTTAATATAATTTGCATATACCAATCTCCGGATACCGTACTTACTCAGGACAATATGCTTATTGGCAACCTTGAGGAATTACCTTGAGAATCTCGGTGTTGGAAATTTCAATTTTTCAGAAATAAGCTGGCCCATTATATCCAAAACTAATACTATCAATTCCCAAAATTTGTTTAAACACTTTTTCATGACCTCAAATTTATTACAAATGATAACTGAACCTACAAGGTTTAGAGCCAACAATAATCCTTTAATTTTAGACTAATTTTTTACAAATCTGACGAGCAATTCATTTCTGCACTTGAAGTGTTCTCTCCTTTGGATATTTCTGACCACTCGCTTATTACTGCTCACATTTAATTTAGTTTAACACAAGTTTGCAAAAATAATTTCGTAATATATGCCACTAGTGGTTTTTTTAATGTACATTCAGTTTTATCTAGTTAAACTGGGAATCTATTTTTTCTATTCACTCTGATCCTTCGTCAATGTAGAAATCTTGTCTACATACTGCTATTACAACAATTTCTGATCATACAACCGAACGGCAGCTATTTAGAAATCGACTAAAACCTTGGATTAACCTCTAAGCTACCCATTTAATTCGACATAAGCGAAAGCTTTGTCGAAAGTATAAACTTACTGGTTCCCTTGATTATTATCTCGCCCACCGTAGTTTTTCTAACCGAGTCAAACAATCGTTGCTAAATTTGAAGAATATATCATTGCAAGTGGTAATAGTAAAAAAGTTTATCGGTACATTTGTACATCTTTATCTTCTAAAGTCTCCATAGCATTACTTCAAAAACTGACAGGTCTTTGTGTTCTTCGAATAACGAATATTCGGAATGTTTATCGTTATTCTTTTCTCAGGTTTTTTCAGATGAACCTAACGATCTTCTTCTTTGAGTGCCGTGCTTGTATTCAAGCGTTGGCTATCGTCATATTGACAAGCTGATGAAATGATTCTCGGTTGGCAGCTAGATGAAACAGTTCCTCGACCGTTCGACCTGTCCATTGTCTAATGTTACGCAGCCAGGACAGTTGTTTTCTTTCGACCCAACGTTTTCCTTCGATTTCGCCCTGAATGATTAACCGGAGTAAGCGATATTTAGGTCCTCTCATTATATGACCGAAGGATTGGACCTTTCTCATTTTGATGATGTTGATCAATTCTCGCTCTTTGTGCACGGTCTCTAGCACGCGTTCGTTAGATATGTGTGCTGTCCACGGGATTCTGAGCATGCGGCGGTAACACCATAACAAAAACGCTTCTTGTTAAAATTTTTTATTTTTGTTGTCCAGGTTTCAGATCCATAGAACAAAGTGGACCAGACGTAGCACTTCAATACTCTTGGACGTGTGGTCAACGATACCATTCCTCAAATAATATTCCCAAGTTTCTCTAAAACTCTTGATAATATCTCTTTCACACAGGATGCAATTAAACATCATTTATGGAAACTACGCACTAATTCATTACCTGGATTAGACGGACTCACCTTTTTTTTCCTCAAATAATGTGCAGCAATCAGCCTGGTTCTTATTGTCAGCAAGGTCATGGAATCGATTATTTCGCAAGCTATATCCTAGTTTCTATTTCAAGAAAATGGCATCCTTCACCAATAGCATGGCTTTATAAAAGGTCGTTCAACGATCACAAACTTACTTCATTATGTAAATGATTGATCGTTATCTTTAAACAATCGACATGCTGTCGATGTAGTCTATTTCTCCAATGAGTTAGAATGCGTGATTCAGACTGTGGGGAAGGAGGAAATGCCCATCTGGGAATGATGCCGAACTAGGAGCGATGAGTGTTTTCTACGCTCTACCTGAAACGAGACAGGGAGCCTCCTTGCTGATGAATAGAGTGTGGATGTGTATGAATGGAGAATGAATGAATAAAGGTAGTGATTCGGAAGTGATGCCGGCCTTACAGCGGCCATTCCGCTTCCGGATCGCTGGATGACAGAGGAGGGTCTGGTTTAGCAGGTAGGCGTTCGGCGTAGACTCGGCGACGAGAGGGCATTTTAAAAAACCTCGGGAACTATCGCCGGGAGTACGAAGAACGAATCCTGCACTAAAGTTAGTCAGGCGGCGTCCTGGACTGAGATGTCTTTTGAATATTCCAGACCCCCCTCTATAAAGACGAAAAAAAAAGTCTACTTCTAGAAAGCTTTCGACCATGTTCCAAAACGTCGATTACTAGCTAAATTGGATCACTATGGTATCCGTGGAAAGTTAAAGATTTGGATTCAAGATTTTCTATCTCACAAGGATCAGTACCTGGACCGCCAATTTTTTGCAAATTGGCTGTCCAAGCAAGAGCGAAATGCAATATTCAAATGGTGCTCAGAATGATTACTTCTGCTTAACATTCAAAAAGGGGTTGTTCTATATACCGACAAAAATAACACATCACTACCGTACTTTATTAACGGACATCCCTTAAACTCGGCAACCTTCCACAACGATCTCGAAATGATAATTAATAGTGACTTAAATTGGTCTGTTTACATAGTGTCGGTGTGTAAACGTGCAAATTCGAAACTGTTTTTGATCCGTAAATGTTTTATACGTATATCTCTAACCTCTGTTAGTAAACTTTACTCAATATACGTTAGACCTATTCTTGAGATTGCCGCGCCAGTGTGGAATCCAGATTTTAGTCGTGATAAAATCCTACTTGAAAATGTTCAGCGTAAATCCAGAAGACTGGCATATTGCTGTGTAAAACCTAATTATGAAGATAGACTATCCATGGCTCATCTCGCAACATTCGAGCATCGACGTCTTCGAGGTGACCTAATTGTGTCCTGTATTTTAAAACAAAGTTTTGGGAACCTAAACACCATATTCACTTTAAATCAAGAAGAAAGATTAAGAGGTTATCGCAACAAACTAAAAAGAAAAAAGAGAACAAACTACTGCAAGGTCCATGGTGAACTTCTTGCCAAATCTAATATTTAATATCTGGAACAATTTGTAAAGTCACAAAGACTGGCTTAGCCACTTAAAAAGGATGACAGATAATTGGCTATAGAAGTAATCCAAAGATAAAAACCCCTAGCAAACAGGACAAGAAATAGGTCCCGTAAAAGGAGGATAGACGACGTAGGTAGTGGCGAAGGAAAATGTCCGACAGGACAGAGTGGAAAAATATTGTTAAATAGGCCAAGAACCACAAAGAGTTGCAATACCCTGAGAAGAAGAAGAAGAAGACTTTAAACGCGAACAGTATATATTTTTTGAACTATATTACAGTAGTATTCTTCTATAGTAAAAAAACTATCCTTTAATCGCACCCCAATAAATACATTTTGAAGCCTATTTGGCATAATATATGAAGTTAGTTAAAAGTGTTTACTGTGAATTAAAAAAGAGTTATCTTGTCTTTTACTCTTGAAATGTTATTGCGTTCTTTAGTTACATTGAAATAACTAAGTTTTTATTCAAGTACTCCCAATTGAAGTTATAGTCCTTATAGTTTAAATGGTACGTGAAGATAATATGATATATCCTATAATAGTTTATATTTAAGTCATTAACGTTGTACATTTAGATTTAATTCTTTTTACCAAAGTACAAAAAGTATTTGAACTTTGCAGAAAAATTTTAATTTAGAATCGGTGTTATCACCGCCATACTTTAAAATATTATTTTTTTAAAATTCTGTGTCTATTATAGATATAGTATTTATATTTCTTGTTGATTAACTATCTTGTAAAAACCATAATGAACATTATTCGTTCTCTTTGTAGTGCGTGTTACAAATAATTTCCAAGTTTTTTATCAGCCACAATCTAATAATCGAATCAAATCCGCATCTTCAGCCCAAAAACCCAACTACACCGCCAGATTACCTCTCCAGCGTCTCCCTAACCAGGAACTAACCGTTAAGTGGCTGTATCTCATTTCGCGCGCACGCCACTGGATTAGGGCCCTCCCTTGAGGGGGACTTTCGTAGTGTGTCGCGCGCCGCGAGCGTCACTCGGGGGGACGCCGTCCCCGCCGAGCACCACGAGGTCCATCGAACATCTCCGAGGAGGAAGCATTGCCTCCACGGAGGGGTCGCATCTGAGAGTCCAGCATTGAATAGAGAGTCCCGTTCAATATAAGGGTAGCGCGTTTATGTGGTGATAGAAAAAAATGGTACGGTAGGCGGTAATGTAGACTAGATCGGAGCTTCATACTGTTTTCTGTATTTTTAAAATTGAAATATTGTGTTTAACATTGAATCATGTAATTTAATTTTTTATTTATTATTTTTATAGATTTTAATAAAACGAAAAAGTTTACATGTTGTATAACGGACTCTCTTAGTAGCGTAAATGGACTCTTCCAACTGTTTCCAGTCCATATTTACTATGAAGCTTATTTCGTGGCGCTACTTCCGTTACGTTCGTCTCAGTATTTTACTATAGAGAAAAAATAATTCAACGCCAGTATAAAAGCTTCGCTTCAATAATGGTCGATAAAGCAAATTAAAAATTCAACAATATTAAATATATATTATTGTGTAATTATGTTTTATAATGATGAATTATGCATAATTTATTATGATATTAATTACTCATTGAATTAACCAGTAATACAGCATCACTGAATAGTTTGTTGTTGCCGTTTAAATCTTGCATATTTGTATGTCATGCTTCAAGTAAATCTTTATCAACCGCAGTACATTTATCTCAGATAATAACTAAACACGTTTACATCACTGCAACTATTACACTTTTTTTTTTAATGTTACATATTGCATTTGGTTTACGTCTAATGGTAACTTGAGTACTGAATGTGCTGTTCGCCCACCATCTAAAAAATTTCTGAATCAACGACTGTAAGTTGCCTAAATAAGGCACAACTCAACGACCGTAAATTATCATAAATTACGATTAAAATATATTACACTTATGATAAAAATTCTGACCTCCGTGCTCTTTAGTAGTCCACTACTTCTCCACACGAACATCTCTCAACACGTTTCTCCCCGCCACTACTCCTAGAAAAAAAAAAGAGGAGTACCCCTCCCTTGAAGAAGCATAACCTTAAACTAGGTAAAAACTCCGGCTCCTCCTATGATAAAAATATATATGGAAAATTTTATGGATTTAGTATACTCAATTAGATTTTAACATTTTTTAACATTCTCAGCAGATTTTAAAATTTGAGTTTATTTAGAGTTTTTTTATTAAATTTATTGTTGTAAAAATATATTGAATTAATGCACAAACTAATGTGTTTTAACTTTATTGCATAGAAAATGTTAAAAAATCAGTTTTTAATTGTAAATAAACAATGCCGAATATTTTAAA
The DNA here is from genome assembly GCF_040954645.1 of Diabrotica undecimpunctata. Lineage (NCBI taxonomy): Eukaryota > Metazoa > Arthropoda > Insecta > Coleoptera > Chrysomelidae > Diabrotica > Diabrotica undecimpunctata. The sequence goes on from NC_092805.1 coordinate 15,540,436, forward strand.
ATTATTTTTAATTCTAATCATACATAATTCTGTCAAAAATAAAAATATTTTACTCTCGAGTAAAAATCACATTTTTCTAAAACACTTCATATACAACTAATAAAAGTTGATATCTGATGGTTGATGGTTGATATGGTATGGATCAGTATAATATAACTGTTTGTATGGGAAAATAAAACTGCTTTTACTATTTTCCTTACAATTTCATCATATTTTCTCGAGTTTGTATGCAACGAAAAATGTAAATAGACGTGAAGTTAGTTAAACGTCACTTGTATGTTTAAATGAACTACCACTGTAGTAGAGGTAGTCTTATAAAACATTTTGTATAACGGTATAATGTAACTGTTGTTATGGAAAAATAAAACCGTTGTTTCTACTATTCTCCTTATAATTTCATCATATTTTCTCCCTATTAGACCTTCCTAGGACTTCAAATAATTATTTCAAAACCAAAATAAGCCAAAACGATTTATTAATTCTCGATTTATTAAAAAAAAGTTATGAAAGCATAAAATAACATTTATTAAAGGTCATTTTATGATATTTATATGTAGTTATAAAATATCATAAAATGTCGTTTAACAAACGGATCAAATGAATTAAAACTGTCGAGGTGAAGCCTTATAAAATATTTTGAATTTACAAAAAAAAAATAAGAGTCATTCATCGACATAATAGGATATACTATCGCAGAAGTTAGACCAACAAATACACTTTCACAAAATTTTATTGCAATCGATTTGATGGTTCTGAATATTAGCTTGGACAAACATCGAGATACGGGATTTTTATATATAAAGATATATGTAACGAATTTGTAGCTGTAGCTGTTTCTCGCATCCTAGTTTCCAACGCTTGCGATCCTCCCAGTTATCTGTTTGTAGACCCTTATCTATCATTAAACCATTTACTTCTTGTCTCCACAATCTTCTTGGCTTTCCTTTTTTCCTGCGGTTGGTGAGGATCCATTGTAATATTATCTCTGGCCATATTTGGTCATTTATTATTTGGACATAACTATACCATTTCAGCCTTTTACATTCTATAGTTTCCAGGATGTCAAGATTTATGCCCATACGCTCTCTGATTTCAGAATTCCTTACACTCTATCGTTTCTAGTGATTTGGCAATATCTACGTCAATAACTCATTTCCATTATTCCATTCTTCAATACCTTAAGACCTTTATTTTGCAACAAATACTTATCTATTTTTAGTTTCCTGGTTGTAACAATCTGACACATCCTGACTAGTCAAATTACATGCTAAAAGATCATTAGCAATATCCATTAATATCTTTATTTTTAATTTCGGTTCAAAGAATCTCCAGGTTACAGGAACATCTTTTTATTTCTAATTCGCAAAATTCAATTATAAAACAACAAAAGAAAAGAGAAGAGTGAAAAACAACGAATGGATGTGGGGGAAATGGAAATGTTTGGTTGGATGACTGGAATGCGGACATGGATGAGTTAAAGCATAAAGTAAATATAAAATTGATTAATATCAAACTAAGATATCATATGTTAAGATGGTTAAAGTAAGAATAAGAGTCGAACTGATAACCCAATACAAAGAATCGCTTAGGTTATGTTTCGTGAAGGAGTAACACATGTTTGTGAAGGGATATAATATCAGTTTTATCCAGGGGAAAGCATATACCTACCACTATGTCATTGTTTCTTGGGACTATTTTTTTGTGGTCATGAAAATGGACACCCATCATAAAATGTTAAAATCCTTGATGTCACACGAACTTTATAAGCGTTAAACAGGCCATTTATATCCCCTATCTAAGGCTCTAGCAGACTGCAGAGTTTTTATCGGCCTATAGTTTGGTCGACTTCTTAATCAGTACGGAGATTTTGTCACCTCAGAGCATTTAGATGTCTTTTTTTGTACGTCGACTTAATGTATATCTGCTAATACCAGCAGCGCACCCAGAATTGACCTCTGGGGGGGGTTTTGGTTGGTCACCGAAATTTTTTTTATGATGTTACCTCCATTTTGAGTCCTTAAAATGTGTGAGTAACAGTGTCGGAATAGGGTCCTGGGGGGGGGGGGGGTTTAACCCCCAAAACCCCCCCCTGGGTGCGCCACTGGCTAATACATATCCCCTGTGTGCTCTATGCTTCATGTATCAATGGAGGTGTCCTTTGTGCCAAAGTGGGCTTGGCAGGTTATAGGGTATATTGCCCCCCTGAAATGACTTTTAGAATTAGGAATAAAACTCAAAGATTCGAAGGTACAATGGTAGCACCAGCAGAGGTAAGTGTAAAGCTTTATGACTAAATAAGACTGGAGACTATCGGCACGTGAGCCCCAGTAGGTCGCTAAGGACCAAGACCGGCCAAGGTCTGGTGATCAACAGATGCCGATTGCTTAAAAACACCCGTATTTCTTCACTCGAGACCATACTCACAAAGTAGTGGGGGCAATTATCAAGACAATCAGACAATACTAAATTGAGAAAGTTTTTTAAATAACCAATCATAATCATTATAATGCTAATTACCATATAAGGAGACAAACGATGCGTACAGTACGCTGATTGGCCAGAGCCCTAGCTAGCGTACGGTGACACACTCCTAGCTTTGATGTCCGACACTTGTGCCGTACAAATATTTTTTGTATATTTTAATTTCTCCTTCACAGGTAAAAAAGTCTTAAATTGATATCCTCTTTCACTATAGCTGGTCCAATTAGAATGACCAGTTTATTGCAGCTGATTATGTTCATCAGATAAAAGGCGAAAAGCCTTTTTAGGTAATCAAGTAATTTAGAATTCTTCTTCTTGATGTGCCTATCCGTTACGAATGTTGGCGATCATCATGGCAATCTTTATCTTATCTGCAGCAGCGCGGAAAAGCTGCACAGATGTATTGAACCAGATTCTGAGGTTCTTTAATCAAGATGTTCTTCTTCCTGGACCTCGTTTTCCAAATATTTTTCCTTACAGGATGGCTTGAAGGCGAGTATATCTGGATTCATTTCGCATAATATGTCCGAAGAACTGTAACTTTCGAGATTTGATGGTGGTCAGTACGTCTGGATTCTTATTCATTCTTCTGAGGACCATCTCATTTGTGACCCGGTCAGTCCATGGGAAGCTTCTTCTTCTTCTTCTTATGCCATCCCCACTAACGGAGGTTGGCGACCACATTTTTAAAGCTTCTCTGTCTTTTGCAACGTGGAATAATTCGTCTACAGTCATGTTTGTCCAGTCTCGAATATTTGGCAGCCATGACTTCCTCTTTTTACCTATTCCCTTTTTGCCCATCTTGTTTTTCCATTCCTATCTACCTATTCCCTTTTTTTGCGGATCTTAAGCATTCTCCGAATTTAGAATGCATTGTGTAAAATGTTCCACTAAATATTCTACCTCTTAGAATTGGATACTTTAGAAAACTCTTCTTGATTGTTTTCCTCCGTTGAATGAGAGCAACATTTCTAGAAAATTTTCTCATTGTGTGACCGCTCACTTCAACAGTTAAATTCGAACTTTAGTAGCCAATCGTTCGAGAATAGTCGGTTGGCAATAGCCTGTGCCCTCTTCACCAACTCGACTGGTTAGTTTGCGCACTAACGGCTCAACCCGACTTAAATATCGGCCGATAAAAAGTCTGCAGTCTGCAGCCCTGACGTATTCGAAATGCATATCGTATTGCTAGCTGTTAATGGCATTCACGTCAGGCAATTGAGCTGCCTGATGTTTAGTGTTTTTACAGTTAAATAATAATTCGTTTATCATTATCTAAAACTTTTGCAATCAAAGATTTTTTAAGGAAAATGTTTGTTCTCTTAATAAACTTATAGAAAAAAAAAATTTTAACTCATTTATTTTGTCAAAAAAAAATGTTTCAGTTTTGCATCTACATCATTTGTATTTTAATAGTCTGTCTCGTTACGTTACCTTTTTTGCGCCGTAGTGTTCCCTAAGGATTGAATATCTCCAGTCGCATCGATCCTGACGTTGCGACGTTGCCGGCTCGAGGCGCATTCCGCGACAGCCGCCGAATCGGCAACGTCGACCACAAACATTGATTCTTTCCATTATAAATAGTACGCAAAAAATGCGTTCCTATATATCATCTCCCCCAGACATGCTTTGTGGCCCGGAAATTTCATTTTATAACTTTTATAACGGGTCTGCTTAATAATTTCATTTCCCATACACAATCACATACACTCTCACACTCGTGTCCATATATTGTGGAAAAATGCCGTGTTTTTTGGTTTGCACTCTTTGGTGGGAGAGCGTTAATTAAATTTTTTGGATGTTTGAGCAGAAAGACCTTTTGGTCGGAAATGAGTTTGGGACAAATCCTCAAAATTGAATTTTCTGCTGCAACTATTTTTCATCTGATGGATTTCGAATTCTGACATCTCGAATCCGTATTATTTCAGACTCTAAATACCTCTATATACAAAGCCTTGCTAAATTGAAATATCGATTTTTGGAATAACTGTACCGACCGATATTCACGCAAACGAAAATTAGACTAGACAAAAAACACACAGATCCAAAATAAAAACCATGAAGATGAAATGTTTGCCAAAATTCAAAAGTAAACATAATCGAGTGAAAAAAGAGCGAACAAAATGAACAAAAAACAAATTATATAAAATATTAGACATTTCATATCTTAATAATGAACTCAAACTTAACATTAAAAGTAATTGTTAACCCTGGAAACAGCAATAATAACAAATTAATAAGAATTTATGTGACTAAAAGATTCGATTTGTAACTATTGTCAAAATTTAAAAGTCATAAATATCATCCAATTAATAACAATATTGAATCATCTGTTTAAATTTTTATGATATTTCTCATTTTAAAATTATTTATTTTTAAACATATTATTTAGTTTATATAATAATTAAATTTACTATGTATTGATATTTATTCATATTGTATAATTAATTTATTATTTGGTCCGAATTTGACAGGTTTGTCATAAGTAAGCAACGCATGTTTTGTTAATACGTTAACAGGTGATGTTAGGAGCATAACCATTTATTAAATTTGTTTAAAATATCTGCCTGGGGGTTATAAGTTATAAGCGAGAGGACTGGGTGGATTGAGTAACTCAGAAGCGCGTTCATGTCCACAGCCGGTCCCAATTCGGGATAAAAGAGGTGGGTTGATGGACCAGGTTAGCATCCTACCAATTGTAAAAGAAAACAAGGCTCAAAGAACCGATATGAAGCCTCGGAACCAGACGGAACCTTAGATGACGAACCACGCAAAGAAATGGAAAACGGGAAGCAAAAATAAGCCCACAATTAGATTAGCAACATGGAACATTACTTTTTTCAACAACAAAACCAAGAGATCTAGAAGAACTGATAAATAAAAACATAGACATTTGTGCAATCCAAGAAACAAAGAATCTATAACCAATATTTTCTAGCATACAGTGGAATGAAGAAAGGAGAACGGGCACGAGCAGGTGTAGGTATACTTGTCCATAAAAAATTTAAAGACAACATAAATAACTGCCGTTATATCTCCGAAAGAATAATACATATGGAGAAACGGGAGGCATTCTACAAACAATTGCAAACTATCCTGGATGAAATACCTCATGAAGAGCCCTTAATTCTTTTGATTGACTTTAATACACGAATCAGAAATAAAATAGCTCCAGGAGTAAAACAAAGATTTAATGAAAACCATGTCAATGCAAATGGAGAACTCATGGCTAATCTCTGTGCTTTTAATAAACTGAGAATCAATTATACATTTTTCGACCATAAGCTCCAGTATAAATATACATTTTAAAACTCCAGGGGCCAAAAATCTATGATTGATTTTATAGTTACTAATAGAAAAGTCCACCCACAGCAAAGTCTAGATATCCAAACTTTAAACTCAGTAGACGCAAAGAGTAAACACAAACTAGTACTAGCAAAGATAAGAATGAAAATAACAAAAAACTATTCTCTGTGGAACGACTCTACAAGAGAAATGTACCAAAGGAGACTAGCACAGAAGATACAGCTGAAACAAATAGACGACATCGAAGATATAAACGCAAGCTGGGAGAAAATCATAAACAACATTGAAGAAGTAGTAACAGAAGCTCTAGAAAAACGCAAAGTCATACTGAACAAAAGAAACAACAACGATACACCAAGAGAAAAGAGAGGCCTACACGAAGTACAAAACATCAAATACCCCAGAATCTCGAGACACCTATAGAAGAATACGAAATGAAACAAAGCAGTTGGTAAGAAGAACAAATTTTCTATTATATATTAAATTTTCTATTATTATATTATATATCTAGAAAATACCCCCAATATTTAAAAACAAAGGTCTACAACCAATGTATACTTCCTGTTCTCACCTATGGTTCTCAAACTTGGACGTTTACAAAGGAAAACATGGAAAAAATAGCAAAGACCCAAAGAGCCATGTATTAACACAGATAGCAAAACTTAAGTGGAAGTTCGCTGGACATACCATAAGACAGTAAGACGACAGATGGAATAAGATGATTGTACACTAGAGACCATATAGTTACAAAGGAAAAAGAGTAAGGCCACAAATGAGATGGTCAGATGACTTGAAGAAACACGCAGGCCCGAAGTGGATACAAACTGCCTACAATAGAGGGACGTGGAAGAAGGAAGAGGAGGCCTAAGTCCAAAATTGGACAGCAAGGGCTGTATAGATAGATAGAAGAAGAACAAAAAATGAACACTGGGAACAGTTTACAAAAAGGATGGAAAGCGACTTCTACGGTACACAAAAACAAATATGGAGATGCATAAGAAACCAACGGAAAGAAATGGCCGAATTGAAGGAATACAATAACATACCAGCAAACGAATGGGAAAGATACCTGACGGAACTGTTTAAAGCAAAGGAAAATAATAATCAACACAATAACTTACCTGAATTAAGACACGAAATAGAAATCATTTTTCAGAAAGTAGAAATAGCCATAAATTCACTCAAAAATAGAAAGTCACCAGGACCAGACGGAATAACCAACGAGCTTCTAAAACAGGGAGGAGAAAGTATAACCCTAGAGATGACAAAACTTATACAAAAACTTAATATTGCACTGCAAGATACCAGACGCATGAAGAAACAGCATAATGATACCAATGTTCAAAAAAGAAGATAAAGAAGACCCCAACAATTATAGAGGTATAAATTTACCGAACACCGCACTTAAGCTTAACACAAAAGCCCTAACCAACAAAATTAATAAACTAACAAAGTTTAGTTGAAAAATCACAGAAAATCGCCATCGAGTACAATAAACCAGCATATCTATGTTTTATAGACCTCACAAAGGCTTTCGATCGCATCCAAGTTAAAGACGTCTTACACCTACTGTATAAAAGAAATATAGCAATCAATATTATACAAACCATCGAAAACATCTACTTCCATACTCGAATACAGTCAAAGGTAAATGGAAAACTAACACAGTGTATACCAGTACAAACCGGAGTTAGGCAGGGTCACTCGTTAAGCCCACTTCTCTTTAATATAATAATGGACAAAATAATACAAGCAGTACGTAAAGGTCATGGCTACAGAATGGGGTACAAAGAAATCCAAATATTATGTGATGCAGACGACGCCGCATTAATGGCCGAAACAAAAGACGAACTCCAAAGATTAACACACATCTTCAATACAACAGCCAAGAAATACAATATGATAATATCAGCAGAAAAAACTAAATGTATGACTACTATTAAATAACCATGTAAAATCGAAATTAACGGGAAGATAATAAAGCAGGAAGCAAGGTTTAGATATCTCAGAATAGATATAAGTAGTTACGGAAGGTTGAAGAAGAAGTTATGGCAATAAAGCTTAAAAGCAAGTAAACCGGCGGGATCTCTTAACGACACAATCTGGAAGAACAAACACCTAAGACAAGACACAAAAACAAGAATCTATAAAGCAGCCATTAGAGCTATATTAACATACACGGCGGAGGCAAGACCTTACACATCTAAAACGAGACGATTTTAACAAGGCTTGTCTTCTATCAATTCCCTTGCGTCCTACGCTTCTACTCAGCATAATTAGTCGAAGAGTATTATAGTGTTTTCGGATTGAGCGGATCAATCAGCTGACGAGTAGCTTCTTTTCTATTAAGAACTGTTTCATTTATCTGCTTAGTAGTCCACGAAATTTTTAGTGCTCGTCTATACAACAAAGTTTTAAAATCCTCTAAGCGGTTCTTCTTCTTAGGGTGCCTGTCCGTTCCGAATATTGGAGATCAGCATAGCTATCCTAACTTTACTTGCAGCTATTCGGAATAGTCCGGTTGTAGACGTATTGAACTACTTCCTTAGGTTTTAAAGCCAAGATATTCTTCTTCTTCCTGGTCCTCTCCATACAAATACCTTGCCGCGAAGAATAAGTTGCAATAAGCCATATCTGTATTTATTTCTTATAACATGGCTTAGATATTCTAAATTGCGCTCTTTCAATATGTTAGTGATCTCGCATTCCTTGCCCATTCTACGCAGGACCTCAATATTAGTTACACGATCCACCCATAAAATTTGTAAGATGCGCCTGTAACACCACATTTTGAAGGCCCGGAGCTTTCCTAAAGAAGTTTTTGAGAGCATCCATGCCTCTACTCCGTAGAATAACGTAGAAAATACATAGCATCTGACGATAGAGATTTTGGTACTAAGTGGTAAATCGTGACTTCTGAAGAGATACTTCATCTTTACGAATGGTGATGTTGCTTTCGTTATGCGTGGTTTTATTTCAGTAGAGTGGCCCCATTGACTGTTTATGTTAGTACCAAGATATGTGTTGCTGTTTACCCTGTCAATTGGCTGTTGGTTTAACAAAAGATGTGTATTTAATATTTCGCGCCTACTAACTACCATGTACTTTGTTTTGTTCGTATTGAGATCCAGCCCATATTCTCAACTTATATCTGATATGCGCGACATTATTGCTTGTAAACCATCCAGGCCATCTGCAAAATCTACTGCGTAGTCAGCATATCTAATGTTGTTTAGACGCACTCCGTTAACTACGACGTCTTTTTGTAGTTGTCCCAGTGCTTGCTCGAAGATACGCTCCGGGTAAATGTTAAATAGCACTGAAAACAGAATACATCCTTGTCTCAATTCTCTATCTACGGAAATTGTCTCTGTCAACTGGTCATCTACTTTAATGTTGGCAGTTTGGTTGTAATATAAAGTATATATAATTCGCAAGTTTCTACTATCCAAGAAAGCTTCTTTCAAGATGGATATAAGAATGTCATGTTTAACTCTATCAAATTGTAGCCGATAATAATAATTTTGTAGTCGATAAAACAAATATAATACATCACAGTTGACATCTCTGCACCTCTGTATAAGCACTTGTATAGCGAATAGAGCTTCTCGGGTGCCTAAGGTATCGCGGAATCAAAATTGTATCCATGACACTTGTTCTTCACATTTTTTATATATTCTGTTATGTATCACTTTTAAGAACGTTTTAAGTAAGTGGCTCATTAGGCTAATTATTCTGTAGTCTTCGCGTGTTTTCCATTTAATTTTTGTGGTGTAGTTACGAAGGTCGACTTTAACCAGCTTTGGGGAATATCTCCAGTTATATATATTTTGTTAAATATAATCGTTATCCATTTTATTCCTTGTTCGTCCATAAGTTTCAGGAATTCTGTATAAAATTTGTCAGTCCCTACAGCTTTATCATCTTTAATTTTTCTAATAGCTGCCGTGACTTCTTCAATGGTAATCGGGAGTCCTGTTTGGCATTCTATGTGTTCAAAGGCAATCTGCCTTTCATCTGCAAATGTTACTTCCACATATTTCTTCCAAGTGTCTAGTCTCTCCTCCACACTTAGTATTGTGTTCCCTTGGTTTTTTGCCAAACATCCAAGTGTTCTAGGCTTGTATAAGTCTGCAGCTTCCTTAACTTTTTTGTGCATATTGAATGAATCGTCTTACTGTTGTAATAGCTCTATTTCTGCACATTGTTCTCTCAGCTCTATGTTCTTAGCCATTCTGATTACTGTTTTGACCTCTATGTCTATTCTTTTGTATAATGTCTTGTACTGATCTTTGACCTTTCGCCTCTCTTTCATCATATCTAGAATCTCATTTGTCATCCACGATTTTTTCTTAATTTTTGGTTGTTTGAGGAATTTTTCTTGTATGTATTGTGAAACTCTATGCAATTTTTTAAGCTCCTGGTCTATTATATCCGTTTAAATGACGGTATTCAAATTGATATGTATATACTGTTTGCAAAAAATTGCACGAGCTATCTCAATTCTACGTTTGATCTCTTTATCTGGATTAAATTTTTTAGTAATATAACAACCTAGATAATACAATTCAATACTTTTTTATCGGTTGTCCTTTTATTTGTAAGTAAATGTGTTAATGGACTTAAAAATACATTGGAATCCATTTAAATTAATGCATCAATATAACTGTGTCATCTGCGTATCTAATGGTATTTATCAGTTTTCCATTAATGTTTACACCATATTCCAAGTTGTGCACAGCATTTTTAAATTTTTATATTTCAACTAATTTTTGCTATTTTAATAAACGTTTTAAATCATCGAGTAGATCATTTTAAATTTCAGGTGGGAAAATATTTTCTCACCAGATCATTTATTCGTAAGCCTATCTTTTATATTCTGACTTACAGTTAGATCCGACAGCACTTACTGTAATACCGTAATAAAAACCTTTCTAAAAATACCTGTGACTCAAATAATATTCTGTTTTAATTCCTTAGAAGTTTTACTAAAGATGTATCTAAATATTTATGTTGCTTATGTTATTTATGTATGTGTTTTTTAGACTCCTCTATATAAAACAGCCGTTAGATATAAAATATTTTTTGATCTAGTTTCATCTTTTACTAAACAGTATGTAATTAAAGTTCCTGTTGTTTTTTGGAGGTCCCTATCCAGGGTAATATATTTTTATATTTTTATCTTTATGTCTTTATATTTTTATCTTTTGCTTTTCTTCGCCAATTTTGAGTTTTATTTTTGTATTTTCTTATTTAGTTAGGGTATTTGGTATATTCCATGGTTGGTCCAAACGTAATTCCAACGTTTATTCTGCTGTAATCTACGGTACATTCTAATGTCACATTAAGTATAATCGTAAGAATGATCTTAAGTATAATCCAAAGCCAACCTTAAGTTGGTCTACGGTCAATCTACGTGTGGTCCCAGTTAAACCCAGGTAATGCCCTGATTGGCTATCGAGTTTCCTTCCAGTTGAGTATGGAATCCCTAGTATATGCAGGAATTCGCGTTTTACAGCTCAATCTGAGGTAATATCAGTATTAACTCCTGTTTTTCGCTGAGCTATGTTGTTTTTTAAGAAAGTTACAAATAGAACGAGAGACTGGATATAGACATTGTTTGTTTAATTGCCGTCTTATATGTGGTAATATTGATATCATGTGGAGACAACTCTAGTACCGTCATTCATTTTTAACATGTTTAACCATCAGAATGGATTAACGAATTAGTAATTTTTTTTATTCTTGTTTGCCTATATATACTTTAATAATATGTATATGTGATATTTTTTAATATAGTTTGATTTAGGAATTTTACCATATTTTATATAATGATCTTTACTTTTTTCTTCGTTTAGTAAATATCTCATTTCTGTTTTTTAAGATTCAAATATTGAAAAATAGTGGCGCCTTCCCTGTTTCCTTTTTGTTGTTTATATATATATATATATATATATATATATATATATATATATATATATATATATATATATATATATATATATATATATTATTCTTGTATTACCCACCTCTATGAACGACCCTGCACATAATCTACCAGTACTGAGCAACGGAGCTTTCGTACCATAGTGTACCGGCATACTAATATTAATTCTTCGTAATTTAGATTATTAATTAAAAAAAACTACAGTACAGGCCCATTACAAATATTTGGTGTACGCTGTTTGCGTATTATGTTATCTAGTTTCCTTCTAAAATCTGGTTGTATATTTTGCTTGATTTTTTATTTACAGAAAATTATAATTAAAGTAATATCGCATGATTATTTTATTTATTTTTTACTAAAGTTTGTTAAATTGCTGTTCATAATAACTTTAATCTCCAACTTTTTTTAATCTGTTCGGGAGAAAATACCATTGACCCACTTTCAAGTAATTCATTACGTTTAATTGAACGAAGGAAGAGAAGAAGATTCAAATTTAGTCCCAACTCAACCGAATTACACATTTCATTTAGAAAGAACGACTCTCTGGTATTTACTTATTGGATTCCCTTCTCCTTCTACGTCTTGCCATTCCCCGCTAACGCCCACTCAACAAAATCCAATATACCTTATCTTGTGAAATATAGAGCAATAATAAATATTTCCGAGTTTAAATATTGGTTTTTATATGTGCGAAATGTGTTTTTTAGTTATAATATAACTTAACAGATACTCTTATGTGCATATTATTCGTAATATATAAATCACACATAACGTTTCGGCAGGATATCCATGCCTTTTTCAAGAAATATTATTGACTAAAAAATACTTTATTAAAAAACATAATATTATTTAAAAATAATCTTTGACTTAAAAAGCATCCAAAAGTTCATTGCAAATAAGTTCACAGTTGAACTTCTCATTAAAATAATGGTATAAACATAGGACAGACCAGAAAGTCATTACATGTAAAATGTATTTCAATTTAATATGGTGTTTCTTGATGTGTGGTTTATCACTCAAACATTTGTTTAAATTTTTGATCTTTTTTATCATTTATTGCAATACAACTTTTTTTTATTTCTATAGACTCTGGGAGCTATGTTTGTTTTCACGACTATCGACGTATGTTAAATTTGTTAACGAGTGAATTAAAGAACCCTAGTACCAATATCATATGGCAATCCTGCATCTAAAGAAGGGAATCTTCTAATCCGCAAAAGGAGAAAAATGAAAAGACAAAGATGGTAAAGAAAAATTTAATACGGAAACGGAAAATAGGGGGAAAATATGCGTTCCCAACATACTGGGCGCTTATACATTTCGTGTTTTCAGTATTGCATGGAAGCTGCTGTAAAAAATAGGCTCTGTATCGGCGATGGAGGTGAAACTTCATAACCAAATACTTTACCATACCCGCCAAGATATCCGCCAAATTATTGTTGGGCCCATGGGTAAATGAAAAACGAATGAACACGTGAGTGAATGGACAAAGCCACATGTACATACATATTTCAAGTTAAGGAGGGAGCTGCACGAGGATAGACTAGGGTGGTACTAGAATCCCAACCCCAGAGGGTCTTAACCATTCATTTCTTGAATAAAATCACAGTTTTATCCATTAATGAAAACACTTAGTGTATAAAAACCCAGTATTTCAGTGATGCATACTTTACCCCTATTTTCCGTTTACATTTCAAATTTTTCTTTACCATTTTTCTCCTTTTTTTTTCTTCTTCTGCAGATTAGAACTTTCCTTTCTTTAATTGCATGATCTTCACGTGATACTGGCACTAGAGTGATTTAGTCTCCTTGCGGCAGGTAGGACAAATTGTTTAAAATATATCCCTCTTCTCGATACAAGAAAGGCACATTCATACACAACATATGTTTTTCACGTTTTCAGTATTCTCCCAGTTAACTGCAAACATGCATTTTCAATAATAAGACCCTGACAAAATTGGATAAGGTTATCAATTTTTTTTAACAACTTCTTTGATCTGGACTATATCCTCAATACGACTTTTTCCCACTTTGGTATTGAGATCCCCCACCGTAATACTAAAGACATTACTATAACAGGAACGAAATAAATGAAAATAAGGACAACTAATGTGAATGCTGGACACCATACTATTATAAACACAAAATAAGCTTAAGATAAAGATAAATGAAAAGAAATACTGGATATTAGTGACTGTCGATATAAACAAACAACCAGTTTATTAGGGCTGCTGTCAGAAGGTTGCAGGATGTTAAAGGAACACTCTTTTGACTTTTTGTCTAGCTTCCGGAATTGTGTTATTCCTTTTTCAAGACGCTGTAATATAGATAAAAAGAATATGTAAATAACAATTCGTAAATAACAAAATATAACAATTCGTTAGTGCAACTTACTAGTTGTTGAAGAAGTGTGATTCTTTTAGCAAAGCACCAAAATCCAGCTACAAACGAAGTTGTAAAGAAAAGACAAAAAGACGCTACGCTGAATGAGGTTTCATGTCCACAAATGGTAGTGGAAAATTTTTTTATGAACTCAATCGTAAATCACGTAAGTAGGGGCATAGAATATTTTTTAATTTTGTGGATGGTTGCATCGTAAACGCATTCATTCTATTTTAACTTAGAAGCCAATCCAAAAGTATGTATTTGAAAGAATTCCGGCTCTCCGTGATTAGAGGCCTTATTTGAGCTCCAGAACAATTAAAAAGGGGAACACCATCAGCATAAAAACAAATGAGTAAATTCAAAAAGCATATTCCCTTGGAACTGCGCTATTCAAAGTCTTCTCATATACCCCAAAGAACGACTTCTTTGAGATGTGCCAAATGCAGCAGAACACAGTGCAAATGTTTATCTTGCAATATCGGACTTTGTCTCAAACACGACAAAAATTTTTTTGCAACGTTCCATGTAAAACAATAGGAAGAAAGGAGTGATACCTGGTTTTTATTGCTCATTTAATTTTTTGTTACGCTATGTTCCTGCTGGTATCTTGAGAATACCACATCCTGCAGGATATACTTCAGGATCAGTATTGTTTATTTTGACTGAATTTGTTTTAAGAATATACTAAAATAAATAAACTTCCCAAAAATCATGTTTTTTTTTAATTTAATACAAATCGGGCTTCAAAGGGAAAAAAGCGTTAGAAGGTAAAATCAACACACTTATCAATAAAGCTCGGATTTATAGGCAACAAGAATTGAAGAAAAAGGCGCCTATATAGGCAAAGATTTTTATTAAAAAAGGAGGAATATTAACATTTAGGCAAAATATAGGCAATAAAGGAATATAACTTATTATTTATTGTACAAAGTGAATTAACGTAATATTAACTTAAGGCAGGTATATTTACACATCATAATCATAACATTAGTATGAATAAACTAGTAACTAAATAACTGTAAATTAATAATTAAACATTGTAACCACTTAAAATTTTATCATTAATAGAAACAACTAAATGTTTTTCAATATTTTCGGTCTTAAAACTATGTCTTCGATCACTTAAAATTAATTTGTACATTGAAAACGAACGTTCGACATCGACAGATGTAATTGGAAAATATTTCAGAGCGGATAATAAATCTGGCATAATTTGAAATTCCTCGAAAAATGTCCCATTCAAAACTTTAGCAACATTCGATAAAAACGAAAAACCTTCATTCTTGTCGAAAACATATTTAATTTTTTTTTAATTAATTGACCGTTACTTCCAGGTGCCGATTTAATTTTCTTCATTAAATTATCTATTAATTTTACCGACTCACATAAATTTATCTCTTGTTTTTCTAATAAGGTAATTGTGGTAACTATTAATTTATAATTGTCATTGATATAAGCGAGTTCCTGTTTCAATTTGGGATTTTTTAATATTTTTTTTGCTTCTCGAATGGCTTTGGAAATATCAGCATCAAATTCTGACATAACTAATTCTATTTCATTGCAGTGTTCACAGTAAAAAAAACTGCTTCGGGCCAGGTTCCCCACGTTGTAATTACTGGTTTAGGTGGCAAAGGGACACCGGGAAGTCTTTCTTTATATATTTGCACCCTCAACGGAGCCTTTACAAAAACTTTTTTCATAAAATTTATAAAATTATTTACCAACGGAAACAGATTTCTTATTCCTACAGCAATTCTATTTACTCCGTGGGCTACACAAGTGCAATGAATTAAATTAGGATAAAAAATCTTTAAATTAACAGCAGCTTTTAACATTATGCCGCAGCATCTGAAAGCGTTAAATCTATTTTATTCACTGGTATAGCGTTGGGTAAAAAGAGGTTTGTTAAACTATCTTGTATAAATCGACTTATTGTTAAATTGTTTGTTTTTTCAAATTCTTTAACGGCAACTAAATAAGGTTTTCTCTCAAAGTTTTCGTTCAAATTTCCAATCAATAAATTAGCTATATACTTGCCGCATACATCTGTCGTTTCATCCACGATAATATACAAAAAAATTGCCCTCTAACTTCTGCTTAATTTTTGAAATATATTTTACATAACATTTTTCCACAGTATGTTTTCTCAATATACTCTCGTCCGGTAAGCATTTATTAAGATAATTTTCGAAAAAGCATTTAAAACTGGGGTTATTAACTTTATATAGAGGAATGTTGGATGCAATCATCATCTGGCATAAATCAAATTTAAATGCGTCTTCCTCCTTTTTTTTGAACTGCTTAAACTATCCCGCAGAGATATTTGGGCTAACTAAGAGGAATTTATTTTTTCCAAATTACGTTTATGAAGTGACAAAAAAGGCATTTTGCCTATAATCCGAGCTTTACTTATCAATAAATCACTCCAACTGCCAGCATATACAGTATACGGAAAAGTAACAACAACCATCCTTATTATTGTCATTAACCGTTGTAGATGTTCCTGGAATCAAATGTAAAAATAAAAATCTCTTAGTATCAATACAAACATATGTATTTCTTTTGTTTCAACGTTTACAAAAAAGATCTCATCGTTCTTCCATAGAGATTTTCAATCATTGTCAACCTATAATTGATCGTTTTCGTTATTGTGTTAGGAAATATATCGAAAAGCGGAAAATAATTGTCAGTGCAGTGATTTATAGAATGTATTAATATAGTTGTCAATAAAGGTCGTTAATCAGATATTTTCTAATGTTATACATTTTACTAATAGCGCGGGTGAGACAACGCGGCGAGAAAGTCTGCAAATATGTAGATAAAGTCGTTTTTACTAGCGTGCCTGTGGTCGATAAACAAAGACAATATTATAAATAAATTTGATATAAATAAAATATGAAAGTAACAACAAGAAAAGTACCATAAATTCCGAAAGACGGTAAATGGTGTTTGTTAAAAAGGTTACTGGGTAAGAAATGCATAGACTATTTATGTATAATGTTTGCATATTGGAAGAGGTTATCAAAAAGTTAGCTGATATAGTCCTTAAATTAATTCCAAAATATCAACAAGAGGAGAAAACTAAAAATTTAACACCAGAATAGTACAAGCCAGAAAATACAAAGATATCTTCTAAATTATTTTTGTCGAATAAAATTATAACAAGAAGAAAAGCTTAATACTTTTAAAACTCTGGTAAAATGTTGCTATTATACAGTTGTGAAATGTGACGAATAATAAAGCCTCCGAACGCATCCGGACTTCGGCTCGGACCGTCTTTTGGACGGGTACTCCGAACATCAGTCATTTCGACAACCAGACTCGAAAATATTTAACCAATTTAACCGGTGCAACCTTCACCCCTTCCACTATAAAGCAAAGAGAGGATTTGCCACGGCTATAGTTTATTTCACGAAAAATGGTTAAGTGCTTAATGATTGCAATAAAACCCGACCGCAAGTACCCCAGCTTAGTCAACATTAGTTGAGCAGGTAAGTATTCAGGTAAAATTGAAGCTACTGTGGAGTGTCGTTATCTTGTTTGTATAATAAATTCCTGGTAATATAAAAATGATTAAAAAATCGTATAAAATTATAAAAACGATTAGAATACATTTTATTTCATAAAGCTGTAAACATTTTAACAGTGAGTTTCACTATCAATGGTTGATCTTTTAATGACCACAACAAATTTGTTGATCGTTAAGTATTTCCTGGAATAATTTTACAGGTTCCCTCTATTTTGTATAATTTGTAAAAGTATATAAAACCGATGAGAAATTTTTAAATATACATTTTGTTTCATTTAGTTGAAAGTGTTACAAGTGTTACCAGTGTTATACCTATTTATACCTATAAAACAGCATTATATGGCGTCCGTGGAAAAACATTGATGGTGATTCTTCCAGTGTTTCAGCAAAGAAAAAGCATTTATCTGCTGACGCTAGAGAAATCGTAAAAACAATATATAGTTCTTTACTTACAAGAGGACTTACTGCTAATACTGCTGCCAGTGAAATATCTGATTTAACGAAAATACCTCTAACCACAGTGAAAAGAATTACATCAAATCCCATTAAGTTAAGAAGGAAGCGTAAGGATGCCGGTTCTACCAAATGTATTGACGAAAGTGATAAGGACTTAATAAGACGAAAAATTTACACAATGTACGAAGAGCAACGGATACCTAACTTAGATGCGTTAAAACAACGGCTTACTAATGATGATACACAAATAAACTGTAGCCGCAAATGAAGCCCATTTTAGACAAAATCTTTGGAGGATTTTGTCTAAAATGGGCTTCAGATATCGTACAATTGACAAAAGGCAAGTGCTTATGGAGTCCCATCGTTTACAAAAGTGGCGTACTGAATATATAACTTCCATAAGAAAGTACCGTACAGAAGATCCACCAATAATTTATCTGGACGAGACATGGTTTGACACTCATGAAACACCATCCAAAGGATGGTCCGATTCTTCCAACAGGTGTCAAACAAAAGCTCCATCAAACAAAGGGAAAAGAATAACAATTTTACATGAAGGATCAGAAAATGGTTGGGTCCCAAATGCCTTATGGCTTTCTGCAAAGAACATTAAAGACTCCTGCGTGGACTACCATGAGGATACAACGGCAAAGCTTTGTATCAATTGTTTTAAGAATTGTCTCATACCTAACCTTCCTCAAAATAGTGTGATAGTAATGGACAATGCAAGTTACCACAGTCGTCAATTACATAAGTCTCCAAGTGCAAATAACACGAAAATTGAAATTCAAAACTACCTATCAAAAATGAACTGTTAGAAGTGTTCTTCTAGAAAATCATTTTCTATTAAAAAAGTATATGTTTGTGACGCATGGGCCGAGGACATAGGATATACAGTGTTACGGCTTCCGCCCTACTATTGTTTATTTAATCCCATAGAGCATATGTGGCACCAACTAAAGTCAAATGTTAGGTCACAAAATGTTTCTCCGACTTTAAGTGGTAGTGTAGTCGAATTAATAAGGAAATGTGTTGATGATATCTCCCCAGAAAGTTGGAAAAATTCAGTACGCCATGTAATGAATGTAGAAAATTCATATGTTACTTTGAATCACATAATTAAACCAATTGTTATTAATCTTGAAGAGGATTTCGCGACAGTGAAACAGAATTAGGTATTTAGGAATTCATAAATATATTTTGGTTATTTTGGGTATTTTTTTTGTAAATATTAACTTGTATATATTTTTCTATATTTTTTTTTCAATTCATCTATTCGTTGTACATTATGTATTCGTTTGTATGTATGTACTGTAAATAAAACTATTATTACTGTACATTTTTAACGATACCCGATTAGGAAGAGCAAAAACTTTTAAACACGCCAGTTTTTTGCTGAAAGTCCTAAGCCTGTAAAAAGTGTGAAGGAAAGTACCTTTCTGAATTTAGATCCATATACTACAATTATTCACGTAGAACAAAAAAACTACTTTCTTCATGTTAAAAATTATCAAGTATATTCACTTGAACAACCTGAAAATACCATATGAAATAATGTAATAATTTTTTATAATCGTGTATTACACAGCTACCAATGAAATATATTAAATAACAAACTTTCTGAAGTGCGACCCTGTGTACTTCGGTAGTTTATTGAGAGACTCTTGTATACACAATAGGATAAACTCAGGTAACCATTAAGCACTCAACCATTTTTCGTGAAACAAACTATACCTCTGATCACTACCACCTAAATTTTGTGAGTTGCTAGCTGTAAATCGTTCTCTCTGATCCACCTACTAATACGACGCAAGGTTGTTAGCCGCATGTCCGTTTTTTGACTCGGCTTCGCAACCAGTGCGAGATTATCGGCATAGGCTACAAGACTGCATCTGTAGCTTCAGCACCCCGTCACTGCGACATCCAGATGCTGGTATATTTTTCTCTTATGGACCTGTCAGTATAGTATCTTTCAACCACGTTGATCAGGTACCCACTAACGTCCAATTCTCTCAGCCTGGACATGATTTTTCCCAATGACATCATATTAAAGGTATTCTTGATGCCAATGAGGATAAGATCCGCCCATCTCTTTGTATCCTGCGTCACTAAAGAGGTCACTTCCTCAACTTTTCCCATCCGCTGCAAAACAACCTCGTTACGAATTCTATCTACCCAACTTAATCTTTAGGTATGTAGGTGGGATTTTCCGATAAGCCCAGATTTCAAAAGCTTTTAGTTTTTTGGGAAGTGTATTATGGTTAACCTTTTGGTCCTAAAGCCATATTGGCGGTCGCTCAGTGCATACTTTTCTCCCAGCTCTCGCTCAAGGTGACCTTTCACAAGCTGTTCGACAATTTATCTACCTAACTAAGAAGGCAAATTGGCCGAACGCGCATCTCTTCCTCTTCCCCTCCACCTTTCGAGATAAGGACAACCGTCTTTAAACCGAATTGTAAACTGCTGTTGTTCTAGCAGTTCGTTTATTAGCCCATTTTAATCGTAACTAGCATATTCTCCTATAAATATTGCTTTAAATATGTTTTTCCTATTTTCTACCGTTATAAGTGCATACCTACCTTAATTTTTTTCGATACAGTATTTGATTTTAGATTTAAAAAAAGCATTACATAGATTAAAACAAACTGAGCTTATAACAGGGATAGATAGAGGAGTGAGGCAAAGGTGTATGCTGTCTGCGTTGTTATTTAGTACATATATATCTCGTATATAGGGGAAAGTTGGACAAAAAGTTTACCAGTCCAAATTCTGTATCTTGTGCTATGTAAGAGTAGTAAACGTTTGCTACAGATCGAAATATTTTCAAACGACTTAACTTTGATATACAAATGTCAATTTTTATAAATTTTATTTTTATAAATATTATAAATTTTATAATTCTTAAATTTTGTATTTATTTTTTATGTTTATGAAAATACTGCACAATACCCGGTTTGGTCCAACTGGTACGACAAAACTGGGTAGTAACGTAATTATATATATTTAGGGATTCTACAGTATTCACTGCCTTCCCTCGCTCAACCGTTTCCATCTCTCTCTGTTGGTCCATTCTCCATCGTTTAGGCCTCTCTTACTCATGGCGTCGTCTACTCTTTTCCTCCTTCGTATGAGGCTCCATTCGGTTATTCTCTTTATCCATCTGCTGTCGCTAGTTTTTCTTACATGTCCATACCACTTTAGTCTTTTTTGTTCTATATATGTTAGTATATCTGTTTCTATTGATGTTCTTTGCTTTATTTCGTCATTACTTCTCCTATCCATTCTTGTTACTCTGCAGCATCTTCGCAGGCATTCCATCTCTGTTGCTACTATCTTACTGCTGTTTTTGTAGGAAAAATCAGCATTGCAGGCTTATAGAAACCACTTGCGCTCATACATATTTCGGCAGTTACCAAGGCCCCCTTTAGGTGGCAACCAGAGCTCCAATTTGTTGTTTTCTTCTCATAGAAATAACTTTAGACTGCTTGTTGGGGACAGTTGTAATTTCCGTTTCATCAAAATTTGATATTCGCTCAGGAGGAAACTTGTGTTGGTTATAAACTTGTGTTTACAGAGTAAAAAACTTTCCTACTGCTGCTCGGTTAAATCCTACAACTCGTCTAATTGAAGTAGCATATTTAGTCCTTAATCAAAGATTTGGATGCCATGACAAAAACGAATAAAGTCAACCTTTACCAGCCATTTCCTTTTCTGTATTTGTAATTGATGTTATTCTGTACGGCTAGTTCGTAAGCAAGAATTCTTAGTTCAGATAAAGTATATTCGAATAGTCTGCTTTCCATTTGTAAGATACGCGAAGTTAGCTCGTTCTCGTTGTTAGCGCTACAACCCTGGGTGGGTCTTGGCTGACTGTACAACTTTTTTCCAATTTGTTCGGTCTTCCATCAACCTAGGGTCAAATGGAATGTTCATTTTCCGGAGATCTGCTTGAATGTTATCTTTCCATCGCATTCTGGGACGTCCGAGTGGTCTTTTGCCTGTGGGATCTCCTCCCATACGAGTTTTACAAGTCTCTCGTTATGCAGTCTGTGCACGGGGCCTGCCCATCTTTGTCGCTGTGATTTAAGTTCTTGGAAATATCGGCGTCATTGTAGAGTGCTTCTAATTCGATATTGTTTCTGATCTTATACTAGTTTGTGATGATGTCATGGTGAGGTCTGAATATTTTTCTAAGTATTTTTCGTTCAAAGCGTCTGAGCTTTTCTTCGTTTGCTTTGGTCATGGTCCACGTCTCGCATCCGTATGTTATTACAGGTCTGACGATGGATTTATAGATTTTTATCTTTGAACTTCTTGTCAAATTTTTTGATTTTATGAGCTTATCCAGTGCGAATAGACAGCGGCTTGCAGATTGGATTGGATTCGTTCTCTTGGTTAGCGCTTGGGGAGCTCGTTCTCTTGGGTAGCGCTAAACACATGCTTGTACCGACATACCTAAAATTATTTTTATTTAAAATAAAAAAACCGAAATAATTTAAAGGTAATTCCTACCTTTCTTACTAGCTTCTTCAACAGAGTTACCATTTCTTACTTTTTTACACGATCTTCTAAAGAGTATTGCGGACCATTAAAACTTTGAGAAGCTTTTTGTATCTCATCCTATGTTGTAGCACTTTAACTATTGCATTTTGCATGCTTTCTTGATCTCATGACTGAAGAATAGTTTTTCGTTTATAGTGCGTTTATGTTGTAGTTAACTAAAAGCAAAAGAACCGCTGCAGAAACTGTAAGTAACAATAGATCGGATAAAATCGTGTACCCGGTTTTGTCGAACTCATAAACAAGATATTAAATATTATTTAAATTTTTAGGTTATGAAATAATATATTTAAAATTGTTGACCAAATTAAAGGTAATATATTAGGTTACATGTATTAAATATTGAAATGGTCATTACTTATTCAGTAGACGAAAAAAAAAACTATAAACTTCCTTAAAAATTGAGTTTTCTATACCAAAAAACAGGCGAGGTCTTACTGCTTCGGCACAGGTTACTCAAATGATGTAAAAATGAGTACACGGGAGGTTGGCGGTTTAGGAATAATAATTTTAACATTCTCTGATAGATGTCAGCAGACAGTTAGAAGAATAAAGGTCGCGGCATATTATCGTGCACGTATAGTTTCCGGACCGTAGCGTTTCCACTCCAGCAATTGGGCTGCGCGTTCACATTTTCATACATAGAACGTTTCAGTTTGGTTCGGTGAAGATATGATTTCGCTTTTCTCGACAAAAATTATGTGCAACTGCTCTTCTACTTAACGATGAAGAATGAAAAACTGTGTTAAAAAGAAGGTTTGAAGTACATCCAATGCTAAGAGAAAGGAAGAAGGAATGTGAATACTGGACTTTATACACAGAATTAATTGACGATGAAAAATATTATGGATATTTTAGAATGAATAGGATTCAGTTTAAATATGTTTTAAATTTAATTTCACCTTCAGTTAAAAATACTCTGTATCAAAATCAAACAAATGCCTAAATAAACAACGGGGGGAAAACGACGGACATCTAATTCACATTATCCTTACCAACCGGTTACGACTCGTTACGTAGCAGTCGGCATCAGTAAAATATTGTTTTTAAATATACTGAACGAAAACGTTAAGTGTCTGAAACGATACGTTCCGGACAGTGTGAGTTGTTCATATTTAAAACCATTTAAATTATATTTTTCGGAAACTAAACGCTATGTACTGGAAACGCAACGTGCATGATAATATGCCACGACCTTTAAGAGGTACCCGGTTTTATCAACCTACCTGCTTTTGTCCAACTCTCCCCTACTCTAAACATATCTTTGTACAAGCGTTGGAAGAATAAATGGTAAGTGTATTAGTCAACGGATTGCATAAAAATAATATTAAATATACTGAATAGGCAAAAAATTTAGACGGTATCCAAATAATAATGTCACGCATTTCCAGATATCAGTAAATAGTGTGGACCACAGACCACTAATAACGATTTGTGGTATGGACTGAATCTTCAAATATAGATACATATTTAAATAATTCGTTACGACTACACTTTATTAATCTCTGATTTTATTCATACTTTTACAAGTGAAAACTTACGTCTCCAACTCTTATGTCTGCCATAAAAAACATGACAAATAACGCCTACTGCAATATATAGTTTTGTGCAACTACCAATCAAAAACAAATAGTTATTATGAATCAATGATTAAAAAGAAGTAGAACAAATTTAAACCATAATTTTGTATTATTAAAAAAAGAATACAAAAACAATATTAATTCACTACGGTTTTACATGATCATTAAACTAAAACAAATAGTGCAAACCATTAACTGGGTCCAAAAAGAAAAATTTGATCACTGATTTGAATCCTTCGAGCTGAAATAATATTCTGGCCCATTTTACGATTGAAGTTATGCTATTTACATTACATTATATTCGTTCCACCAACAACTCCTACCGAACTTTTCCAGTATTTCTCAATTCCAGAGCGCAGTTTTCAGACTCACGTGTATTTTTCAATATTCTACATACCTTTAGATATTAAACAGTCTATCTTATTTTCTCCTCCCCGAGAAATTTCATTATTCTGTATGATGATATATTTCCATAGCTCTATTTCTTTCATTTCTACTTTCTTTTCGACTTTCCACCATTGGAATTTTAGAATTCACTTCAAATTTTATACAAAGAATATATAAAAAAGTTTATATTAAAAAGGTATTATTTGATTTTCAGTGCAATGTTCTGAATTTTTTAAATTTTATTGAAATATAAGATATTGTAGGAAACAGATCTAAATGCAAGGTTCATATTATAAATTTTAGGATACAAGGTGAATAGACCTTGTACCCTAAAGGATACTAGTTTTTAGCAAAAGAAATCAGAAGTTTCTAGTCTAGAATATTTACAGATTTTTAGAAAAAAAAAATGTTTATTACAAATAACCAGCTTTGCAAATAAATGTATAAAATAATAACAAACCGTATTTAGTACAATAAAAATCATAAGGAATTTATTCATGAGAATAAAACTTTAGGATTTTTAGTCATATACAGAAAATGTTCAAACGAAAAAACAATCAAAAGCAGTCTCATCAGTCATGCTCCGACGAAAAAACAGTAGTTTTATGTATTTTGGCAATTTTATTTTCCAAACCATCAAGGATTTCTTCTGGTGAGGTTGAATCTGTCTTCAAATGATCTTTGTAAGAATTTAGTTCAGGAAGGTTTCTCCAATTTTCTTCATTATGTTTGGAAAGGACTCTATTAATAGTACCTTTATTCCTCTTTAATTATTTTCCCAGTGGTAATTTCTTGGGGGCCATTGAAGAAAGATAAAACCTTTTCTTACAAACGCTTTTAGCGTTTCCAACGTTATTTCGATAATTCACGTTGAACTTAAACCTGTTGTTGCCCTTTTTGTAAAAATATAACGGCTTTGCCTTATTGCCTTATTAACTTAAAAGTGCCATAAACTAGGGAGCTTAATAACTCGTTTCGTTTGTGTCCGCCAATCAAACACAGCCCAATCCATACCGATTGTTCGTACAGTGGAATTCCTTCTGATTAAATCGTCGTAGCAACTAATTTCCACGATAACAGGCATTTTTTAATGTCTTTTCCTATAAGGCCAAAAATACGATCAGGTGGAATAAAGGAATGACCGACAATCAGAAAAATTAATTCAATATGTTTAATATGATCATATTAGAATTTTTGTTTTGTCTGCCGCAACCATCAGCAAACAAACGTACTTTTCTACGTTGACATCAAAATCAAAATTCTTTGGAGCATGTTGCGAGTTTCGAGAGTCAATTTCTCTCCACATGTAAGAAAATACATTTGTTGGTCTTAGTTTATCGGTAGAAGTTCCAGCAACAACTGTAAAAGTATTATAGTTTAAATCATGAATGTGTTGCTTATGTGAGTCCATTTCAAATAGGTAAAAGAAATAAAATAAGACTTACTCACAATCAGTTTAATTTTACTACCAAATTTACGACCGGTTTCGCTTTCTACACTTGGCAAAGCATCCTCAGGTCAAACGGTACAAAGTAAATTAAACGCTGAAATTATAAAAGCTCATATTAGGGTGCTGTCTTATAAAGATAAAGAGCCAATATTACATGTCCTTATCTATCAATATGCATAAAATTGATTAAGCAGACAACGTAAAAACCCACAAATTGGTAAGAGATAATCTATTGAATTGTAATAAATTAGTAACAAACAAAATACTACTTACATTCCGGTACAAGAATTATTAGTTAATGATTCGTGATACATAGTTCAAACTATCCTGTATTGCTGATGATGGGTGATCTTCGTTTAATATTGTAACTGTCTGACAATTAGCAAGGCAGCTTCTTGAGGGGAGAGATGTTAACAAATGAAATAGGGATAAGGTATATTGGTATACCAATACCAATACCAACTATGCAACGACCGCCAACAACAAACAAATAGCAATTAGTCCACGGTGCATGGACAAACTTCGGTTAGTTCGTCTAACGTCAATGGCCATACAGCACATAGAAAGTCCAAGGTATTTTTTCATACAACAAAATGCATTAAGAACGTCTTTCGTAGCATAAAAAGCTCTATACATATAGTTTACGATCCCATCTTTGGTTGCAAATTTGAAAAAATGGACAAAATGCATATACAAAGTCTGCTCCTGACTTAGCAACAAAAATACTATCATCAACTTTTGAGATAAAGATTTTATTTCAATCTGGCCACTCTAAAGCACACATATTTATTTTATATTTCAAAACCGTTAATTTATTCAACATTTTTTATTATACAAAAGATAATATTTTAGTAAAATACATTTCAAAATTATTTATCAAACATTTTCAAGAAGAACAATGTCGAAGGATGACTGATTTATTTTTTCTCAGCGTGAGACATCATTTAATTATATCTCAACAACAGTAAAATGACGATAATGAAATGTCAAGTTAACATTCATGGAGTTTCCAACTCCGTGGGTGGTAAAGCCAATCATAATCTTCAAATTGACTTGAGTCTGGTAACAGTCGACACTAGAAAAAAATTCTATTCTCTGTATTGGTAAGATCGTTCCACCAAGAGCCAGATTACTATTATCCTCTTGAGAAGATTAACGCATTACTTTTATTATTAATTGTAATTTTTGAAGTTCTAATTAGTAAAATATAGTATCTAGATATCTAATAAATTCATTTGTCACTATTAAATAAGCAGTTGAAATTAATATAATAATTTTTTTCTAAGAAAGTTATTGTGTTTGCTAGGAAAGGAAAAAAATTTTGAAAATACCGAGTTTTGCAAGTGATTATGTGAAAATAAAGGCAAACGACCATGTCTACCTCTTTGTGGACGTCCGATCCAGGTATCTTCAAAATAATCAATTACTGACTGGGCTTCTGCTGGCAATACATATTGCTCGCAAATCGTCTCAAATGCCTCCACTACGTGGAGGATTCTTCTAAAGAGACATTGAGTGAAATGGAAAAAGCACTCACAATGTTTAGAGTCTCGATATTCTTGTCTTATAGCACTTATCATACCGCTTTTAAAATCTGTTTATATGGTTGCAAGCGAAGCTCCAGGCAAAAGTTCTTTTTATTTTGAAAGTAGCCGAACAAGTTTCTTCTGTCTTGTTAGGTAGTAGTGCGTATACTAAAGGAATCGCAGTATTCTTCTTTAACTCGTGGATTGTATACAATTGATAAAAAAAGTGAGGTACAGTTTTGAAAGTTCCGCCGGTAGACCAGCGTTGTGACCTTGCCATAAGAAGCAGATTTTGTCTTGTTAAAAAAATTAACAACCGATCATCGTATGGGCCTGAATTAAATAGTAAAAATTGTTCTCCATTTTGTGTTAGTTTATACTCTTCTGGAAAACAATGTCTCTTTTGTGAAGAGGTAAAGCCGCAGCGGCTTGCTTAATGCTGCTCACTTTTGAAAGCGTGGCAGCTGTAGCTTGACTAAGCTGAACAGATGCAGTGAATATTATATGATGTGGCCCATCTTGGGTTTGTGTAGCGTTTTCACGTATTCCATTCCGTTTTTTCCACTTGTCTTGCATCCGCTATATGGTTGTGTGTCCCACTTCTTTTTACTACTGCATCTTCTAAGGTTATATTACGAGCTTTACACTTGAATGCCTTGTAGTAATCACACTTCCAATAAATGTTTTGCTTTTATTTATCTTTTTGTTAAAGATAATCGTCGAATAATTTACCCTTACCCTTTTCACTAGGTACATACTCCAATGCCATTTTGCGTCGTGACCCTAGCTCAGAGTTGTGACAATAGCGCAATAGAAAACTTTCGTGTTCAAGTATTTATATGAAATTTAGTTGTTTTGGTTAGTATTAAGACTAATGGCAGAGATTGTAACCTCTGTTAATGGGGTGTACTTATAAATAATTTAAGAGTGGAGTTTCTCAACTTCAGGTAATCAGGTAAAACAGACTTTATTTTAAGATATCATTATCAAAAAGAACAGGAAACAAATAATAGGATATTAAACAAGTTTGTTAGCAGTTTAATCACTTTGTTATAGACAATCCCTCATCGCCCTCAATCCTTGTGGGGAATAGCACATAATTTATCGTATTAGTATATAGGAATTACATATAAAGATCAAATATATATTATAATAATAAATTAATTAACGAGATAGCTAGGTCGAACAAAATTTAAGCAGTAATAATTATTTAAATAGCACGTAAGTTAAGTTAAGTATTAGTATATAGGAAATACATGTAAAGCAATAACTTTTTAAATATATTTTTCGGTCAATTCTCGTTTCGGGCAATTGTTTTTCTGCCAATTGTTTATTCGGGCAATTGTCCATTCGGTCCATTCGTGTTTCGGGTAATTGTACATTCGGGAAATTGTCCATTCGGGGAATTGCTTTCGGGGATTTTCTTTTGGGAAACTGTTTTCGGACAATTGTCCTAGATCCAAGATTTCTAATACCTATTTCTTAGCAAAGACCTGACTTTGCAGCTGAATATATATGTATTTAAAAACATTATGTAATTATAATCCAAACCTCTGTTTTACCTCGATTTGTTAATACCTACTGCCCGTGATTTAGTCTAGTTTGTCTTAATAAAAATGTCTTGATCGGTCCCTAGACAAGAAACGAGTCCAAACATGTCCTAAAAATGTTTTTGTCCTTTCCTTATCCTTAATAATAAAAAAAAATACAAATATTTTGTGGCAACTAGACATGTTCTAATGCCATCCACTATCTACAACGTACACACACACACGCACACACACACGCAAGTTTAGAATAAAGGAAGAAGAAAAGCAAATTAAATAAAATGTCGTCATATTAAGTCATTCTGTCAATTTTATAGTAGCATCTTCACGAGGTTAAGCCTCTAAAGTTACAACAACTTTATTGTTCAATGTATTTTTTGTTTTGGAAGTTGTAGTATGTTTTGATAAAGAGTTAAAGTAACTCGAAAGCTCAACAAACCTTAAACAGTTTCACTAAAAGAGAAGCAGAATTTGTCAAACTTTCCTTAGTCCTTATATAAATTGGTATCAATAGACTGCTATAACGTTATTTAGGTATTCCCTACGTCTTCAGACAGTCGAGTAGATACAAACTCATACACGGAAAGCCAGCAAATATGTCCAGCTATTTCCACTTCTCCAGCGTTAACTTTAAAAAGCGCCACCTATTCTGGTAGCCTTGAACGAACACGACTGTCGTTTTCTGTTTTTTTGAGCTGTACGAAATGTGTAAAAGATTTACAAATTTCAGCAATAGATTTGTTACGGCTTTAATGAATTGAGACGCAAAATATATTAAATAGCAAAAAGGAGCACAAAGCAACAGTACGATTAGAAAATGAAATGTCCGAGATCTTCACAGTCGAAAAAGGAGTTAGACAGGGTTGCATATTGTCACCGGCATTATTTAACATATACTCTGAAAACATCTTTAGAGAGGCCTTGGACGAATCACAAGATAGGATTGCTGTAAATGGCCAACTTATAAACAATATTAGATATAGGCAGATATATGGCAGATAGTGCGCAGGGGTTCCAAAGGATGATGGATAACGTTGTAGAAGCATGTATCAAATACGGCCTAAAACTAAATTGCAAAAAGACAAAAATAATGATCATTAGTAAGAACACCAACATAAACGCCCAAATTTAAATAGAAAATACACCGTTAGAAAGAGTGAAAGAAATATGCTATTTGGGCTGCAATATTAAGGATACTTGGGATCACAGCTACGAAATAAAAACTTGTACTGAAAAAGCTAGAAGCTCTTTCAACAGCCTTGGGAAGAGTCTTTGCAACTTATCTTTAAGTATCAATATATATGTCAAATGCCTCAAAAAATATGGGCCAGCAAGTAAATGAGGAAAGATAATGGTATCAATGCCCAACAATAGAGCCAGAAACATCAGCCACCAATTCACCCTGATCACCAAGGAGAACGTCATGATGAAAGAAATCAAGCGAAGAATAATCCTAGCAAACAAATGCTATTTTGGACTGAGTAGACATATGAAAAGCAGAAACTTAAGCCAAAAAACAAAAATAACCATATACAAAATCCTTATACAACCAGTGTTGACATATGGATCGGAGACATGGACCATTTCCAAGGCAGATGAAAACCTCCTGCTTATATTTGAACGAAGGATCCTGAGAAGAATATTCGGTGGCATCTGTGAAAATGGTGTTTGTAGAAGGAGTTACAACTTTAGATATATCACAGATGTAAACATATATTAGGTGGTAAAGACACAGTATCTCTTATAAAAATAGGAAGACTAAGATGAGCAGGACATCTGGCAAGATCACAGCAGAACAACGCTCCTAGAAGAATCCTTATGTCACAACCTGTGGAAAGTAGAAATAGGGATAGGTCAAAACTTAGATGGAGGGATGTAGTAAATGAGGATGGTAGAAAAATTGGCGCAGCAAACTGGCAACAGTTGTAAATGGATAGAATTAACTTACTTTGGCCACCTCATGCGTAATGATAGATTCTACAAGGGAAGATTGAGGGTAGGAGAGTCCCTGGACATAGACATTATATCCTGGCTGGCCAGTCTTAGGAAGTGGACTGGTCTAACGTCAACTGATCTATTTCGAGCTGCTGTGAATAGAATAAGATGGGTCAATGTGGTCGCCAACATCTCTAGAAGATAGGCACATTTAGAAGAAGAAGATATATGTATATATACTTAAAAAATATAATAAATTATTATGTGGATTATAATTTATGTCATTTATGTATCGAATGTTCATTTTTTATTAGCAACTGTTAAGAAACAAAGCAAGAGTGCTGCTATTCCTAGTTTTTAAATTATTTTATCATGTCTGGACAGAATTTTTGTAATTTGATAAAATGTTTACAGGTAATTAAATGTTAACGAATGACACAAACAACAGTTTATGTTCTAGTACCCTGTCGTTTTCATACCGGTAATTATAATTCCCTTATAAAAAAGCTTTAATTTACTCGGTTCGTTGTTCCAACTGAATTTATAAGGATTCTCGTTATTTTTGAGTTATAGCTTTCAAATATAGACTTTATGGTGTACGTTTATTCGTTTAGTTACGTTCCATTTATACCATAATTGGACTCTTGTAATCTGTAAGTGATAAATTTCATGACAAGCAAGTTGAAACAACATTCTTTGGAATATTCAAGCATTTGCTGTTCACACTTGCGACCTGTCAATACCTTTCAGAATATATGAAACAAATCGTTTATTATTCTTAAATATGTAGCTCTCAAAGTGTAACGTAAATCCTGATTAATGATATTTTTAAACGAATACGAAGATAAGGTCTACTAGAAGTAAGATACAGCTGTTTTTTATTTATTTCTGTTCAGACCATAAATATCTGATACATAGTTTTAGGTTTATTTTACTATAAAGTGTTTTTATATATACACCGTTTTTTGAAAAGCTGTCTGACTCTTTAATATTCACCTGAAGATAAAATTTCATCAGTTTAAGAAGCCTTTTTAAATATTGGTATCAAATTATTGGCCTATCTACACTTGAGTTTTCCTTTGTCCATTGGAAACTGGTTTCTTCACAATGCAACAACTGTTATCACTTCACTTGTATAACTTTACGAATCCGAATGCAAGTACGTCTCATATGTGAAAAAAACTTGTTTGGTTTTTCCTACGAGATATTCTTTCAGGCATTCAGAACATTGAAGTGAACATAAAACTGCTCAATATAGATATCATTTCTGTAAAATTCTGCAAAAGATTTTCTTGTATAGACATTCTTCTTCTTCTGGTTCCTATCCGTTTCGGATGTTGGAAATCATATTGGCAATCATGACCTTGCTCGCTGCGGCTCGAAACAGCTCCGTTGAGGTTTTCTTAAACCATGTTCTTAAATTCCGCAGCCATGATATTCTCCTTCTACCGGGTCCTCGCTTACCTTTGACTTTATCTTGCAATATAGACTGCAGCAGGGAGTAACGGTGCTGATTTCTCATAACGTGTCCAAGATATTGCAATTTTATGCGTTTGATCGTAAACACAATCTCTGGTTCCTTCTTCATTTTTTCTAGAATGTATAGACATAGGATGTACAATCAATATCTTTCAGATCTCAGTATAAAAGTGACCTCTTCGAAATCTGGAATCATGTTTTAATATTTTTTTAATTTCCTTTAGAGATATCTTCATTTGCAGCCACTAGATTTTTTTTTTATTATATATTGAGTTTCTAACGTTATTATTTATAATGGCGCACAGCTCTTGAGGATGAAAAATCGACCTCAAAGTTGATTCACAGATGACAAGTCTATACAGATCTGGGAAATAAAGTCACCTGAAAGAGTGGCTGAAGACAGCGTTTATAATCATACCTAAAAAACAAGCAGTAAAATAGTGCTCTGACTGTCAAACACTAAGCCACTTGTGTTTTGTTGACTTCGAAAGAGCTTTTAGTAGAGTAAGACTGTAGTAACACAAACGCTGGAGATCTTTGGGGCACACAAAATGAACGAGGCCGCGTTGCTTAGAATCGAAGAGATGTGGGCATGGTTCCTTTGATATTTTTTTTGTTACACAAGCTAAAGTAAAATTGGGGAGAAAGTCGAGGCTCTACAATAGGGTTGTAGCATCAATAATATAAATTAAAAGGAAAAGGATGGCTAACAATAACTAAAGATAATCGCTTCTATTAGTTGAAGTACAATACCCAATAAGTAAGTTGGACTACAACAGTAGCAAATAAAGAAATATTGATAATGATGAACACCCGATTGCAGATTATTAACACAACAAAATAAGAAAAACCTCAAATTTGAGACACAAAAACCGGCAATACTCTAATTAATTAAAACTGTAATAGACATAAATTTTCTGTGATAATCGCTGATTTTGTACGTTACGGTTAGTCTTTTTTACAACCTTGTGTTGTTTAAGACTTGTCCTGTCCGATATTTAACAGATTAAGTGCCATGAGAGGCCAACACGGACTCACACATAAAATTTATACGAGCCGCGTGATGCTGACGTGGAATCACGCGCTAGGTCATCAGAAAACGTTGTGTAGCTCAACAGCGGCTTCTCGAACTCATTTAAAATAAACGGGTGCATTTCGAGCACGGCCAGATGATCTAGAAAGTATACTTGGAATGTGTTTCTGAGATGTCAACGAGGACTCACATGGCCCACAATATTTATGAATAACAATTGCGTAATTATATATTTTTTTGTTATAATATAATTATATAATATATTATATTCCTAGTAAGAACACATTCTAGGCAAAATAAGCTTTATTTTCATAAAACAAAACGTGAGAAATTTACATCAAAATTGTATATAAAGTACAAATTTATTTTTTTATCACGGAATGTATGACAAAAAACAGCCAAGGCAATAGAATTTTTTACAGTCATCACATGTCAATAAGGTGTTGGTTGCTTTCCTCTCTGTTGCTTGTCTTCCTTCCTCTTCCATTTTTGCTTAACACGTTGTACATCTTCTTCTGCCTACACGACCAACATCGCTGAGTTTGTGACTATTTTCCATAATGACTGGTGTGACAATAAAATCTCCTAACAGGCCCCGAATTACCTCTTCCTTGAATTTGATAATCGTCATGCTTTCGATACATTTCGATTGCATCGATAATTTTCTGTACTATTTTATTCCTTTACGTAATGGCGAATTATAGCTTTTCATTTGATCTGATATATCAATGAAGCTTTTATATTCGATGAAATTCTTTGGATTTACAACACCACCGCGTGCCGTCTGCATTGTTACCATTTAGTCAGCGAATTTGGTATTAATCATCAGAACATCTCGCTTACCCCTCCACTTCTGAACAACGATGCCCGATTTACTTTGTTCAGCTACATGTTCGCCTACTTTTAATTTTTTGAAAATGACGTTTTTGGTATTATATTTGCGGTTTGCAAGTAGCGTACCAATCGGCGAAGTTTTTCTGTGTAGGAGTTCGTGTGCAAGTGTGACAGAACTGTAGTAGTTATCAATCGCAAGTGTTCGTCCTGTGTCAAGTAATAGTCCATACGTTTCATTACTACATTTGTTAGTACGGTGCTACCTTCATTATGTTCTTTTCCACAATATACGTTAAAATCGTAAGTATAACCACCTTCCAGACAAAGTTTGAATAATTTTATCCCAAATTTGTGCCTCTTATTGGCAATATACTGCTTAAATTTTAGTCACCCTCGAAAAGGACTAAAGTTTTGTCAATGCAAATATTTTCCTTTGGAACGATGGCAGCCTTGAATTTATCCTTCAGTCTGCTAACCATGGGAACGATCTTCTGCAAACGGTCATCTGTTGTTACTGAATTATCGTTGAAATGCAGCGCTTTCCACAATAATTGGAAGCGATTCCTTGACATTACTTTTTTGATATTATTAACATAAAGATCATTCTTTGACCAGTACAAGTGAAAAGACGGAACATGACATAATCCTATCCATATAACTATTTCCAGGAATCGTTTGTACTACGCGGTGATACGTGCGTTTTTTTTCTGATTTATTTCCTGACACTGAAGGGCATAACGATTTGTTTCTTCGACCTTAAAGTTAAAAAAAAATCAAAATCAGTTGAACAAAATAAACTAGATATTTACCATCATGGTTAAAAGAACATCGTCTACAAAATATTCGTAGAATTGAAAAGGCGATTTGTTGTAGAAGTTTTCGCATAATTGTGTATGAAATCTTGCAGAATTTTAGTCCTCAAATGTAAATTTCTGTAAATTTTCGCTGTTGACTGGCCTCCAGATAATAGCTAATTCAGTGCACTGGACACCATTGATTCTTCTAAAATTTTCTATTTGGAGACTTCAGAATGTTGGGCAATGACAGATTCTTTAGCAGCATCAACATGTTCTCCGAAATTCGTATAATCTTTTTCTTTACTGTTGGACGCCGATACATCTTGTCCCAACGATTTGGTATTTCCGCCACACGTTTTATTTTTTTATTCTATTCCGGAGCACTGGATTCGTTTTCAATATCACTAGAATCAGTTGGTTGGTACTCGTTCGAATGATACGTGTCGCCAAACTCATCCGATTCTTCATCTGACAAAATTTCTTGCCAATATTTTTTAAGTTTTTGTTGCTCGTTCTCGCACCACTGCATTGTACCGCTCTAATTACAGCGACGGCGCCTTGGCTTTTTAGATTTGCCGAGACGTCAACAGGAATAGACAAGTGAAGGCTTGATGCCATATTGGACTCTCGTAGGCATTTTCTGATAAAAATCTTG
Source organism: Diabrotica undecimpunctata (assembly GCF_040954645.1). Classification (NCBI taxonomy): domain Eukaryota; kingdom Metazoa; phylum Arthropoda; class Insecta; order Coleoptera; family Chrysomelidae; genus Diabrotica; species Diabrotica undecimpunctata. The sequence continues at coordinate 15,576,323 of NC_092805.1, forward strand.
CTGGTGACCGCGAAACTCTAACGTTGACTTAATGAAATTTTAACCAAAATTCGCATTTTAGAATGTTAGATTCTGATTTGAAAGTTAAAGAGAGTAATAGAATTTTATAAAAAAGATATACTTTTTTAAAAAAGATACACTTTTTTAAAAACAAAGTGATCGGCCAATAAACACATTAAAATTTTCAATATAGTGGCATTTAACCTGTTAAAATTGTATGGTGTGTGTACCATAATGTATTAAACTCAATGTTTAAGGTACAGTACAACTCTTTATATCTGCATTATATCCCAAAATAGTATAGTGTTCTCTGCAATAATCTTACTTGTTATATTTATTTGACGTTATAATAGTTTTGCAAATAAAACCATCTAAGCTTCAGTTTATTAGAACTTTTTTTAGCCAAGTTATTATAAGCATATTAAAAATAATTAATTTTATTCATCCAACAAGTGTATTAAAATGCAAAAAGATCGTTTCACTTGTTTAAAAAATCTTGCAAGGTTTTGCTTTTCTCGATTTTCTTTATCTATCAGTAGATGTAATTACCTTTAACATTGAAGTTGGCTTTTAAAACGCCGGTGACAGCATGACAACACGACAGACATAACAATACACCAACGTACAAATCGTCTGAAGCACATATTCCAGGTCAACGGATTTCCCACGCGACGTACTTGAAAGGTCGAGGTGTGAATTCCGAAAGTATTACTTTTAAGAATCATCAGCTGGTTGACCACTGTTTACTTTTATTTCACTTTCGATTCGAACACTGTATGAAATAAATGGGTTGTTATGTTACAAAAAATTTATAAACTATATAATAAGTAATGTTGGATCTGCATAATGAATGTAATTTATCTTCTTGTTAAGTATTTTAGCAAGAAGTTCTAAAAGGTATGAGATTTTTCTCTGTTGGATTTAATAATGTCTCTATGAAAATTAATAAGCAAATAATTATCCCCTTGACCTCAAAATTATGGTAAAAATATAAAAAAAAATTCCTACTTTTTTGTATTTTTCTGTTTTGTTTTGTATGTCACAGGTATATGGCACACTATGCATTAAAACAAAATTCAACAAGTAAAATTAATAAAAGAATGACATTTATGACTTTCTAATTATAATAATTATTCAGTGTGAATGTTGAAAAAATAATTTCTATATTTGTTTAAGCAAAGAAAAACATTACACATCTCGCATTTTATGAAGCTTTTTAAACCACAGGGATATTTGCATCTTTGGCATTCGATACACCATAATAGAAGATGACTCTATCCATCAATTCGTACATCTTGCATTTGAATATCGGTTTGCTGGACCCCTTCTTTTCTTGTTTTGTAAATTTTCCATAGCTCCACACAGACGACCCCTTTTTGTAGTAAAACCAGCTTTATTAACTTTGCACAAACAATTTACTACTGCCGTTTTGTAATCTGCCAGAACTATTATTATTATGCTCATTGTCACTTCTTCTCCAAAGAATCCACGGATTTACAGTCATCAAATCAATAATATGGAAAAACATACGCATGTAAAATATACATAAAATATACATTTTCATACCATGTTTTGGATCTGAGTTTGATCCTATAATATCCCAACATTGATTCCAGGAGATCTTCTTCTTCTGGTAGTGCCTATCCTCTATGGATGTTGGCTACCACAATGGCCCATCGTATTTTATTAGCAGCTGTTCGAAATAGGTCATACCTGTCCACTGTCTCAAATTCGTAAGCCAGGATATTCGGCGGTGTCGTGATCCTGTATTTCCTTCTATTTTTCCTTCTAATATCAACAGTAGGATTCTGTATTTATTTTCATTTCTCACTATATGTCCGAAGTATGCTAACTTTCTTTCTTTAATGGATTTCAAGACTTCAGGTTCTTTTTGTAAACGTTGCATTACTGCGTCGTTAGTTATATGATGTACATATGATATTCCGAACATGCGACGATAGCACCACATCTCGAAAGACTGCAACCATCTGCAAGACGGATCAGTGAGTGCCCATGCTTCTGCTCCATACATAAGAACAGAAAACACATAACAATTAAGGATTTTGAGTCGGAGATGTAAGTTCAAGGTTAAATTGCAGAGAACTTTCTTCATCTATTGGAAGGCACTCCTTGCTTTTTCGATCCTACATTTAATCTCGTATGAGTGATCCCATCTGTCTGTGATGTTGCATCCTAGGTATGTTATTTTTTCTGTTCTATCCAATACCTCATTGTCTGCCATAAACTTTGCATCTGTATCTTGGTTTTTGCTTATGATCATAATCTTCGTCTTCTTATTATTAAGTTTCATTGCATATTTTCTACCGATGTTAACTACTTGATCTATCAGTCTTTGTAATCCTTCAGCACTATTCGCAACAAGGACAGTGTCGTCTGCATATCTTAGATTATTTATTACTTCACCGTTAACAATCGCACCATCAGTCGTTTCTCCCAAAGCTTCTCAAAATAGACGTTCAGAGTACGCATTAAACAGCAAAGGCGAGAGTATGCAACCTTGTAGTACTCCTCTTTGTATTGGGACTTCATCGGATAATTGATTGTCTACTCGAATCTTGGCTAGTTGTTTCCTATAGAGATTAGCTATTATTCTTATATCCTTGTCATCGATGTTTGCAATTCGCAAAGTTTCAATAAGCCCCTCATGTTGTACTTTGTCAAATGCCTTTTCGAAGTCAATGAAACAGGCAAAGACATCTGTATTAACACCTCTTGCTCGTTGTATCAATACGTGTGCCAAGACCGCTGCGAAATCCAAATTGTACAACAGCAATACCCGCCTAAAAATTTCTTGTATATACGAGCATGGATGATGTTTAAGAATATTTTGAGTGAGTGGTTCATGAGGCTAAGGATTCGGTGTTCTTCACATTTCTTAGTATTTGCTTTTTTTGGCAGTGGTATAAATATAGACATGTACCAATCTTTTAGTAAAATTCCTGTTTCATATATACGGTTAAATAATTATGACATAATGTCAAGTTGATTATCTTCTATGAATTTCAATACCTCAGCATATATTCCATCAGGTCCTGGAGCTTTGTTGTTTTTTAGACGACTTACTTCTGATTTTGTTATTGTTGGTCCATTCTCGACGTTGTCATATACTTCAATGTGTTGGTTGTCACTGAACAGTTCTGCTATATATTCCTGCCATCTGTCCAATTTTTCTTGCGTATGGAATAGTATGTTTTCATTTTTATCAAACAGTGCAGTGGGCATTGTTGTTCTATATATTCCTGCCCCCATATACTTGTAGATCGTTACAGCTTTTGGACATGGAACCATTATATGTGTCTTATCCTTTTTTGAAAACCGTTTAACTTTAACTGTAGGCATACTCCCAGCATATGTTGATAAAATGTTTACTAATTTGTTGTCATACCATGTAACAACAGATATTTTTATACCATTAATTGTGGGGACTTTCTCTACCATAGCTCCTCGGTCGTTCTTTTTTAATTCAGCCTCTTTTGGCATATTATTGTTTGGCACTATGTTTATTCTAACTGTTTCAAGTGGTAATGTTTGGTTTTGGTTTTATTAGATAAATTTGCAATGGGACGCTGTTGAACCAATTATCAAAGAATATTTTGTGATTTATGAGTCTCGGTACTGTTTGCGTTAGCCGAAGAACCACATTTGAACTTACCCCTAAATCAGGAAAACCATCGGGTACAACATTATTTTGGCTTCCTACAAAAATTTCTTAATCGTAGGAAAATCCGCTGACACCATTAAGAACAAACACCTTATATCCCCATTTGTGGGGTTTTTGCGGATTATATTGTTTTATAGATGAACGCGCCTTTGTTGGAATTATCTGTTCATCTATGGCTAAAGATTCCTCTTTCGGAACTCTGAGTAACTTATTCCTTAGTTTATTTAGTAGCGGTCGGATTTTAAAAAGTTTATCATGACCAGGATTATCGGCAGCAATATCATCGTTAATTTTCGCAAAATGTAAAAAAGGTTAGTTCTTCCCATCTATTGTATGACATAACATCTGAGATCAATCGATGATTCAGGCTGGAGGTCCAATTACATCTAGTGTTTGGCAATTGCACTATTAACATTTAAATACAGGTTCCTAAGAACTGTTCTAGCTCATTTTCAGAAAGTTTTAAAAGTTTTGAGGTCTTTTTTCCACTGAATATAATATAGTTTGATAAACTATATCTTTGATCATCTCATTTGTTAAAAAAAATTTAAATATGCGTAAGAGGAATTCGCTTGTTGCAACTCAGGTGGCAGGTCAGTAGAACCGAGAAATCTTATATCATCATCTGATGTTACCAAATTTCCTTCTTTCCAAGTTGGATAATTTTTATTTCTATTCTTTATTAGATTACGTCGTAATTCGCCCAAAGAAATATCGTCTTCGCTATCCGAACTGCTTTCTAAATCCGTTTCTGGGATAATAATATCTGATTCATATTCATATTGTGGCCATATATGCCACAAGCATATTTTTGATCAAAAAATACCAAAATATAAATAAATACATGAAAATTCTTACAGAAATTCTTTCTTGAAGGTATATTCTCTCTATTCTTTTTTGTACAAAAACAATTAGGAGAAACTTCGATAATTGAATATCAAATTGCACAATTCTTATGAACAGCTGTCAGACCACGGCCATTTGCAAACTTTCATAGAAGTTCACTTTGCTGCATTGAGATGGCGCTTCGTTACCGGTTATACGAAATATGTGCTCTATATGAACATGTCATGCATAAATACTTTAAAATAAGATTCGATCTCTAACGGTTAGGTATAAAAATAAGTATTGTGCCATATATGACTCACTATGCAGTCAGGGGTTAATAAAAAAAGAATCGGATAACAAAAAGGAAGTGGAACTGCCCTACAAAATTAACCAGACACTAAGTTTATATTAAAATCGAATATTTTCTCCTCGATCTCGATAATAGCTCTCATCCTTTCAGGCATAGACTGGATCAAAGCATCAATCCCATTTTGCAGTATTTGTTCCCACTGTTATCCCAATTTGTCCCCCCCCCCTTAAATGCTCAATGAAGTTAGGGTTTAAACTTCTAGGAAAAAAGGCTAGTATGTACTCGAATACTAATATATTTAAAGTAGTGCATTGCTACCTTGGCTATTTGCGGCCAAGCATTATCCCACATTGGTAGAAAACGTTTACATACAAAATGCATATATGGTACCACATGTTCTTCCAGGTATTCTCTAATGTACCTATCAACCTTAAGGTCACCTCCCCCTAACTTAACAAGTTATGTATATTCTTTCAAAGAAATGTTCCCGATTCTGTTTACAATATTGATAATAACTTCCTATATATGTGTGATCCTCATAATCGTCGTGGAGGAAGAGCCTGCATTTACTTGTCTTTTAAAATTACTAATAGTTTATCTGTTAATTCCCTTGATATCACTAATATGAAACTTCTTGGCTTGAAAATGTGTCGTAACAACTCTTTTGTTTTTCACCTAGTGTGATCATCTCCTGATCTAACATCAAGTTTCATATGAAGTCAACAGATCTACTGTCAACAGAATTATTTGAACCAACATGACAGCCATAGACAAAAACTAAAAAAATAATTTCTTTGATCTTTTTAACTTGCCCTTGTATTTTGTATTAATTGACACTGCATTAATATTATTTCCATTTTCATTTCCAATTATCTTATTATTTTTACGTGAATGTCACGTTTGATTGTAATGCTATAAGAACATGGACGCATAAACATAGATCTGTTTTTATACGTCCATGTATAAGAACAATCCATCGATCTTGACCTATTCCAACGATAAACAATTAAACCAAAACTATATGCATCCATTCCACCAGTACGAATTTTTTAAACCCTGACCTCTCACCTTCCGCCTTCGGTCTATTTCCGCGATTTCTATTATAGAATCAAAGACAGTGAGTCGAATGTCAAGGACGAGTGCCTACCAGCCGAGTGCCATCAACTCTGCATCAAAACCAGAGAGTGCGGAACACGCACATCGGTCGCCGCAGGTGCCCACACACTTCCATAATACCATCAACACACCCAAACACAGAACACGCGATGGCTATTATGAAAAAGCTACGGACAATTCACGAACATCGACACCGTGATGTCTGTATTTTGCTGATTGCTAATGCTTTTTGTGTATTAATTTGAATGTGACATTTTTATCACAGAAACTATTCAAATTAGAAAGACGCAAAATGAATATGGAAAATATACAATGACTTTGGAAATTAATTCAATTTGAATATTTATTACCCCAAATCAATAGTTCGTTTGTTTTTAATGTATTCTTCAAACTGTAATTAAAGTTTTGTGACTTGTGCTACTACATATACTCGATTTGTAAATGCATGATAGTGATAGTACAGTTTTGATGGCAAAAAATTATAGCAGTCTGTATACAAGACTGTTCCAAACAGAAAAATTATAATATCGATACATTCTTTAAATATTATGCTTATATGGTATTATACACCAGGTCAGATGTATGAAAAAACATCTAAATATTTTTTAAAAAAATTTAAATTCTTTAAAATCTTGCACCATAACATCTACAATAGGTCAAATCATTCGAGCCACTTCATAAAATTTTATTTTTTGTTTAATAATGGTATGTAATTGAGCTATAAAACATGTTTTTGTACTTATTTCTATTTTACTGTGATTTCGAACCTTATAAAGTTTACGAATATTAAAAAAGAAACAAGAAATTACATGAAAATACATAAAATTATGCATTAAGCCTAATACTTTGCAGAAATGACTGACTGGTACCTTCTTGGCATACTTTCTATGCATTTCTGGCAATGTGAAATTATTCCTCAATTTCTAATTTCATTAGAAATTTCTTTCTTCATGAGCTTCCAAAGATTTTCTATTGGTTTTAGATCTGGCAAATTGCCAGGCCAGTCGAAACCTTTATCTGGTTTCCAACAAAAAAATTTGTAACAGTGTTCGCCTTGTAACAAGGCGCCGAGTCATGCATAAACGTGAAACTCTTATTTACTTCAAGGGAACTACTCCTGGACCTGGGGAAGAATTTTTGTTTGCAGTACTCTCAAGTACTGGTGCTGCCGCATTGTTCTATCGACAATGTAGAGTCTACCGGTTTCTTGGCTGCTTATAATAGACCACAACATGATGCTCAGGGGTTGATTTACCATGCTTTACCAAGGACAGTAGAAATGAGCTTTGTATTTTCCCCAGCTTTTCTACTCGCAAATTCAGCTCTATCTATAAGAATCTGCACGTTAGATTCGTCCAAAAAACAAACCTGGAATATTAATATTACTTTAGAATCTTTAACAAATTGATCAACTGTAAACTACATAAAAGAAAAATATTGTTAGGTAATGTTATTTACCTGATTCCAATCATCAATGGTCCAATCTTTATGATCTTTAGCCCATCGAAGCCTTTTTTTCTTCATGGCTGGTGTGAGTAGCGATAACATAGTAATAACAATGTAGGGTGTTTTAGCAAACAATAATCTAGTGGGATCGTTTGTTCTTTACAGTAATTTTATATGGAATTAAAATTACCTATCAGTAATAAACTTTTTCTCTTTCAGATATGAAACGAAACCGGCCTCTTAGTGAAAAAGAGTTAGAAGAAACTATAAATAATATACCTGACAGAAGAAGAACCATTTTCAGCATTTGATGAGTCTGAATATATTCCTGGAGACAGCGAAGATGGAAGTGAAGAAGGAGTTCAAATGAGCGACGAAGATGAGGAAGATAACAGCAGTACTGAAGAAGCAGGTATAAGCATTCATTGCCATTCAATGAACGAAGAAAATAGTAATAATAGTGATGAAGCGACTGACGTGAGTCCCAATGTAAACACGCATGTTGTAACTTGGAAAATGCCTTCGAAAAATTTTATACCTAGAAGAAAATTGCCTAAGGAAACGAAGGGTGTCAATCTTTTGGAATTCAACGGACAGTGTTCTGAGCTATATGTTTTTCTAAAATTATTTCCTAGAAGCTTGTTTACACATAATGCTGATAGTACTAATAAACGCAAAAAGCTATTAAAAAGAAAAAAAATTGAAACAACTGCGAGGAGATCGACATGTATGAAATTATGATACTACTTGGCTGCACTCTTGCGGTGTCCTATAACAGGGTGCCGAGTTTTTATCATTTCTGGTCCAACAATAAATCATTGTCAAATAGTGTAATAAAAAATGCTATCGGCAGAGATGAATGTACTTTCCTACTTTCAAAAATGTATTATACTGACCCAACAAAACCTCAAAATTGCTCTAAAACATACTATTTAGAAGACGTCGTAAACAGTTTAATAACATGATTTCAAAAGGCAAGATCTGAATCTTCTTACCAATCCATTGATGAGACAATGGTAAAATTTAAAGGACGATCATATCCCAAACAATATATACCTAACAAACCAATCAAGAGAGGTATCAAATTAGGGCAACGATGCGATTCCATGACTGGTTACATATACAACTTTAACATCTACTCCGGTAAGGAAATCGCAGCACTAGAGGAGACTCTTTGATAGAGAGTAGTAGCGACACTATGTCAAACACTTCAATCAAAAGACGTATGTTTGTGTATTGGTCGTTTTTTCACCACTGTTAATTACATGAATAATCTTGAGTTTCCATGCGTTGGTACATACCTGAAGCGCAGAAAGAATACGCCACAATTTATTGATAAGAAGCTATCTAGAGGTGAATCTGATTCATTGGTAAATGATAAAGACGCAATGGTATTTAGATGGCAGGACACTAAAGAAGTTTTACTTCTATCAAACTGCCACTCGCCATCTTTATCTCAGATTAAAAGAAAATTAAAAACAGACCAAAAATACACTTTTGATTGCTCTGAAGCTATGGTATTTTACAATAAATATATGAAAGGGGTTGATTTGACTGATCAAAAGATTGCCACCTATGATTTAGACAGAAAATCTACTAAATGGTGGCGTCAAGTTGTCTACAAATTGTTAATGGCATTTGTAATCAATTCATGGATAATACTTTCGGAAATTTAGAATTAAAGGAAGAAAGTTCCTCTTCTTTATTATTAAGTACCTTAAATTAAAAGAAGAGTCTCTGGTGGTCCAGGTAGGCACACAAAAATGCAAAAAATTATGACAAATATTGTAGATCCCCTTCCAAAACACACTAGCAGTAAAAGAAGATGTTTCAGTTGTTCTCAAAAGAAGAAGGAAAGCCGTACAAAAGCTTAATGTGCAATGTCCCATTGTGCAAAAAGTACTTTTTAACATTTCACTCATAAGTGGGTTTCAATTATACAATTCAATTATTTTTTAATATTTTTTTTGTACTTGCTATTTTTATTAATGATGGGACCTTAAAATCAAAATCCCAGTCAAAACTACTGTTGGGGCAAAAAGTTCCCACCTCCTTAGAACAAACGAATGTAAATTTTACGACTAATTATATACATAATTTGTTTAAATTAATTATTCTGATTATAAAACTGAATAGTTTCAGTCTCTTACATGTAAAACTAAATTCAGTGGTGAAAGGGTTATTATAATACTATCCTACTTTTATTCACAATAACTTTTAATAATTATTATCAGATTCACTTACCAAAATGAAACATCAACGTCTCCATGTATACTTCTTATCTTCGCTTTTCTAAATTAAATTTTACGATTAGTTACATGGCACATTTCATTTCCTAGCACGTGTTACATTTTTCAAAACCAGTTTGTTACTACCAAAGTGTTAAACGGTAAAATATAAATTACACCGCAATAAAATGTTGATTACTTACCCTATTACTTTGACTTACATCATTAAGAATTTGAAAAATGTTTTGTAATTTACATTTTATGTACATTACTAGATGGTTAAGCAAGTAAAATAATTTAAATTTAAAATTCGATTTGACTCTGTATATGCCAATGTGAAATGTTATAGTTGTTTTCAGCATTTAAAGAACAATTTTAAATATAAAGTTCTCCAAGATATGAATAGAATAAAAGTATAATATTTATTTAAAAGAATCTTTTACCACTAAATCACGGTAATAATAAGAAGGGACAAAATATAGGCTAAACAGCAAAATAAAAATCTCAAAAAAGAAGATAACAGAATTAAACTGTAAAAATGAAACTTAAAATAAGGAGACCCAAACTAAAGAAAAAGCAAACCAATGCAACACAAACCTACCCGGAAAACCGCCAATACTCAATGTAAAACTGCTTAATTAACTGCTAGATTAAGTCCACGTGTATCAAAACATGTTTAATAAAGTTAACGCCAACGAAAAGATACTCAGCCTCGTAGCTTTAACGCCTAAAAGCTTCACGTACACGTGGAACCAAAAGCTGAAAGAGACACAGACGAAAACTCACGCAAAAGAATAGCAATCAGCACTGAAAAGTGATCGTCTTTTCAGTGCTGGTCTTCAGATCTCCAGACAACAGAAATATCAACCATACGAGACATAAAAGGGATGCTCTAAAATGTAGATTTCGAAGAGAAAACAAAACAAATGAACAAATTAACAACCACTCAATTAGAGTCAAAAGTACGAAGATTTCACAGTAGACCTTGTGATACAGGTGTGTTTGTGTTTACATCTCATCCTGATACTTTTGTTTCGCGCATCAGTCATAGGTCGCTGATTTTTCCCTTGGGGAACAAGTTTTGTCCTTAGGGATTTTCTATACTTATTTAGCAGTAGAATCTGCTTGCAGTAGATTATAATAATTTACAGTATTTTGAAGTGACATATAAAAATAAAGAAAGGTATATAGAATTAAACAAAGAAAAGTTGGCATGTTCACCTACGCCGATCATTAATTTGGATACCCAGCCAAACAGTATCTTAAATGAATTATATGATAGAACCCCAACACCACCTGCGATATAGTAGAGTACAAGATAACGGAAGCCAGTTGGTTTAAAATGAGCACACCGAACCTCTGGCTAGTCATTTCACCATACTCTATAAATTTAGCTTTAATGTGCGATGGTTCTCGATCTGAACATATAATAAATCAAACGGGTTTTATAAAGCTTTCACCAAAATAAGTTGCGCAGACCGGGAACATAACATTACTCACATCCAATAATGGATTGGAAACAGCAATTGAAAGTTACTTAAAGATTCCAGTCAGTCCCATTGAAGAGCTTATGCAGAGACCAATAATAAAACAGATCAACATTCCCAGACATAATATAGACACTCGAAAAAGTGAGTTGCCAAATCTAGTACTTGAAGCAAAGCAGTTGGACCAAGACATATCCGAACACACGTGTAAAACCATTACCAACAATCAGTGGATTCCTTATTTAACCACAGGACTAGTAACTATATTCATTGTTATGTTGATTGTTATTATGTGGAAGGTAGTGAGATATCTTCAAAATGCTCAAAGAGCCAAAAAGCACAAAGGCATCAAGGTTAACCACATAGGGTATTATTATAAGGAGTTGAAAATTTGGGACAGAAATTATTGGGGTGGAGGGTATAGGGCAAGAAAAATAAAGCGAAACTGTTGTGAACGGCTACTCAGGGGCTATTTGGAGAACTGGGTCGTGGATAAGTGAATGGCAAAGGGGCCATTGGATTGGGACAACTACAAAGAGTAAAGCAAAAGGGTACTTACATAAATCTCCTGGAACAAAACCCAATACAAGGAGATTCTCAAGCTATTTAAAATGGACCCCGCTTTGAAGAATCTTCCTGCTAGATGAAAGAAAAGAGTCTTCCTTCCTAAAAACGCTAAAAAAAAGGGTAAGAGAGTTATTTAAGAGAAATACACAAAATGGTTTAGGAAAAAAAATTAATATTTATTGCTGTATCACCACAAATAGTTACAAATATAGATAATAACAATAAAATACAAAATATCAAAAACAAACTTACTATGTTTTATCAGTTTACAAACTCTTGACGTTGGAGATACTACAAGAACTTACAATTGTTACTGGGCGATAACTTGTAGCAGAAATAAATTATTACAAATAAAAAATATCTTTTTAAGTGAAACTATGCATAGAGGTTAACCTTTTTTTAAAAAAGACAAAGCAAAACAAGATCTGTTATGATTAGGTATTTACCAAATGTCAAAAAAATAAAGCTAGCTGTCAATATTAAATTTTAAAACTGAGAAAAATTAATATGATAGCTAAGAGCCACACCCTAACATCTATAATTTTAATTATTATAATTTTTTAAACTGTTATGAAAGCAATTATTATTAGAAAATGTTTATTTTTTCTTTAAAAATCAACACAAAAGAGTTACCTGGATTTCACTAAAATTTCTTTAAAATTTCTGGGGTTAGGAACTGGACTTACACTCTCTGCCACACGAACAAATTCATCTCGCGGAAATATTCTGAAACGACTTCTTAGGACAAACAAATTGAAGCTGAAAGTTGTTCACTAGGAAGCAAATTTTAGACTCAGCTTCTTAAAAAAACTGGAACACATGTGGGTACTTTTCAAATCTGTTGGAAATGCCGCAAATCTCTTAGACACAAATCTCTTAGGTGAGAGACGACATAAAACAAAAACAGTGATTACTCTTATTAGAACTGACTCATTACATTGAGTATAAATCACTTTTTTTTTCAACAAACTTGCCAGTTCTTGACGCCGACACTCACAGCGTCTTGACTGTTCAAAGATTCTTTCAAACCTGCTTAAAACTGTTATTAACTATTAACTGCTTACTACATATTTTTCACAACATAAGACGAAAAAACACAAAACATTACAAATTTAAAGAAAAATATTTGGACCAACACTAAAGCCAACTATCTCTGACAGCGGCCTCAGCAGGAGTGATGTAATTCTCTTTCCCGCAAAACCTTCTCAGCGATCAAGTGGATGTTTATTTCAGGTGCAATAACAGCAGTGTGTATAACAGCTTTCGGTTTAGTATCAATTATTATTAATGATCTAGAAAAGTAACATTAGTTAGGCAGGTAGTTAGTCTATTATGTTTAGTTGGCACATTTAGGACGGATATCTAGAGTCTAGATTGGAATATCTGGTTGTAGAGTACTTCATGTCACAAATAACTTTAAATACAAAAATTCTTCGTGACAAAAGAATCCAAAAAGTCTAAAAATAACCCCACTAGTGGAGTTGTACTGTATACAAAAATATATTTTAATTGAACTTTTAAATTGGGAAACCGAAACTAAACAACAGATAATTAAAACAAAAAACTGTAGACTTAATAAAAACTTTTCTTACAAAATTCCAAGAACGATAAAACCAACTATATAATCAATTTATATGTAGTTTCGCATTAGTGTATTTGTTTTATAATCATAGTTTTGAATTTGTAATATTTAATAATCTAAAACTAATCCGATTACATTTCTTAATTAGAAAATTTAACCAAATGGAAATTTCAACTGTAACTTTGACTTAACTGATTGCACCACAAGTTAACCAAATCCGTAACTTTCTAAAAATTGGCTTTTCTCAATAGATTATGTAGTAGTTTTGATTAAAGTACTATTTATAAATTATTTCCGTCTATATTTCAGCAAAATATGTAAAATTAATTACAGTATTGGTGATAACGAAAGTAAAAAATAGGCAGGATGCAACAAACCTGGTTAAAAAATATTTAGATTTTTTTTATCTGTTTGTTTATGTCTCAACCTTAAAGGGTCATTGGCGTAGTACAATTTAAAGTTTTTCAATTTATTTAGTACATTTGTGGAATATAAGGATATTGAACAATTTTTCATATCAGTGGAGATAATATTAATTATTGCAATAAAAAATAGGGAGACGCTTAGATCCTTGAGAAATTCTGTTTTTTTTTAATGTTTGTAATAAATAAATTAACTCGTACATTAAAAGTTCGATGAGATTTTATTATACAGTGATGAGTGCCTTAAGAACCGGCAAAATAACGCAAAAGATAGAAAACATAATACGTTGTGAAATAAAAAGAGATGAAAGTAGTATAGGTGGGAAATTATCGATAGAAACCTCTAACTTACATTACATTACATTAGGACTATCGATAGTTTCCCACCTTTAGACGTTGGCTTATGAGCTAGTTGACTTCAGTCATAATATTACAAGTATGACGTCGAACACTAACATTTTTTAAATTTCGCATAAAGTAAAAACTGATTGAAGGCAATAAAGCAAATGTAAGTAAACAGTTTAATTAGTAGTAATTTGATAATTAATTCTGTGTTGACGAATACAGAATAACAAGCTATGATAATTCGGTATTAAGAAGAGTGTATGCGACGTCTCAAATCACAGTTTATTATTGATCAATACTTTAATTTTCAAGAAAATTCAAGAAATAGAAAATCACGGATATCGAAATGAAACCAAAGACCTCTTCCGGAAAGTGAAAATTCTTGCGAGAGAATTTAAACCCAAGAACTATGCAATAGAGGACAAACATGGTATTATCATAAGTGATATCGACAGAGTGTTGGAAACATGGAAAAACTATTGTTCAGAGCTCTACAGGGAAGAACACGTAAATCTAGGCCACACTTCAGCCCTCGAAAACATCGCATACAACCCTGAACCTGAAATTCTGCTGTCCGAGATTGAAGAAGCTGTAACTCACCTCAAGAAGAATAAATCCCCTGGCTGCGATGATATCACGGGAGAGCTCCTTCAGAACATGGGAGACAAAGGATGTTACATAATGTGGAAACTTTGTAATACAATTTGGAGATGCGGAAAGTGGCCCAGAGAATGGCGCACATCATTGTGCATACCAATCCATAAAAAAGGAACAACTACAAAGTGTAGTAATTATCGTACCATCTCACTGATTTCCCATCCAAGCAAAATATTACTAAGAATCATTAAACGCCGTTTGCAACAATACTTAGACAAACAAATTCCCCAAGAACAAGCAGGCTTTGTCAAAGGGAAGGGTACGAGAGAGCAAATCCTTAATATGCGGCAGCTCATAGAAAAGGCCCGCGAATTTAAAATTCTAATAATAATCTGTTTTCTAGACTACCAAATGGCATTTGATTGTGTGAAGTGGGAAGTTCTCTGGACAGTTCTTCATGAGATGGGAGTTCCAGATCATTTGGCAATATTAATTAAAAACTTATACGAAGATAACTCAGTTAAAATAAGAATTGAAAACCAGCAATCTGATACCTTCAAAACCAGCAGAGGTGTACGACAAGGGTGCATATTATCTCCAGACCTGTTCAATTTATATGGAGAATACATAATGAGGAACGCACTCGATGGATGGAGAGGCGGCATCTCCATTGCAGGAAAAAAGATCTCAAACTTAAGATTCGCAGACGATACAACACTGATAGCAACATCTGAAGAGGAGATGTCGAGACTGATAAAGAGAGTAGAAACCGAAAGCAACAAGTGTGGGCTCAAGATTAATAATCAGAAAACAAAAATCATGATTGTGGACCACGCGAATATCCTCCAAACAACAGGCGCCCTAAATCAATTCGAGAAAGTAGACGAGTTCACGTATCTAGGATCTTCCTTAAGCAATGCAGCCTCCTCCCATACGGAAATTCGCAGAAGAATAGGGATGGCCAAGAACGCGATGAGTCGACTGTCAAAAATATGGAAGGACCGCTCTTTATCCAAAAAACTCAAAATGAGACTGGTACGGACACTCATTTTTTCAGTCTTCAGTTACGGTGCCAACATGGACAATAAAATCAGAAGATAGGAAAAGGATTGACGCATTCGAAATGTGGTGCTGGAGACGAATGCTACGCGTCTCGTGGACGGAGCACAGATCCAATCAGTCGATTCTCGAAGAGCTAAACATTCAGACCAGACTCTCCTCTCAGTGTCTTGCAAATGTTTTAAAGTTTTTTGGCCACATTGCGAGAAGAGACAATGACAACTTAGAAAGACTAATTGTATGCGGAAACGTAGAAGGACGTAGAGGCAGATGACGCTCACCTATCCGATGGTCAGATCAAGTACAGAAAGCCACTGGAGAGACGTTTTCCGAGTCCATGAGAGCAGCCCAAAATCGCAAGAGATGGAGAGAATTGACAGCCCGCATTGTAGGAAATCACGATCCTCAGCAATGAGGAAACGACAAGAGAGAGACTTTAATTTTGGATAAAAACATACTCGTACTTAAACTGTTTTTACTTACATTACGTGATACGTATTACTATGACTGAAGTCAACCAGCTCATAAGCTAACGTCTAAAGGTGGGAAACTTTCGATAGATCTAATGTAATGTAAAGTAAATTATAGGTTTATATCGATAATTTCTCACCTCCACTACTTTCATCTCTTTTTATTTCACAACGTATTATGTTTTCTATCTTTTGCGTTATTTTGCCGGTTCTTAAGGCACTCATCCCTGTATATTATACTATATTACCTTTTATTCCCAATCAAGTAAGTGTTTAAATAATACCGTGTCGCCAAACTGTGTCGTTAAAAAATACTGCGATATTTCCCACATGCCATTGCTTCATGAATCTCACACGCTAAACTAAAAAGAATATCCAGTGTTGAACGATCTTCAGGTCTATATGAATGTATAGGCTAAATAGGCTCTATACGAATAGGACAGGAATACGGTTGATTTTATTCATAAATAGGGATGACGAAAGTATTTCTTTGCAGATGAAGAAAGTTTTTGAAGAAATATTATAGGAATGTTATCAAGTTTTTCGTATTATTGAGAGAGTATTCTTAATTCATCCATGGTTATGGAGTAATTTAAAGGAGAAAGGTCATCAGGCGGTACATCAATACCTTTGCATTTAGCCCTTTCTTTTTTATTGAACAAATCTGAAGGTACAACATCATCGCTTGAGAATCTTTCAAAACTATTATCTAGAATATTGGCTATGTCTACAGGGGAAGTATATATTTTTTGTTTTTCTTCTAAGAAGTTAATGTAGCAGCAAACGTGGTTAAAAATATTTAGAATTTGTTTGCACTACCAACAACATTGTAAATTTGATTAACTTTAATTATTTATGGACTATTTGGCTACCGAGAACAAATTGAACACTGTCTTTAAATTAATTTAAAAGAATAAAAGTTAAAGAACACAATATCACTCAGAGAAGAGAGAGTATTTAACCACAAGAAAACTGAATTCCTATTGTAGGCTGTATACCTCCTCCTCCTCCTCTATCCTTTATACTTCGTAAGGATGTGGTGACGTTATGGTATTTGACGAATGGTTGCTATCCATTCTTCTCTCTCCTGTCCGCGGTGTGCTGCCTCAGACAGAGAGTAACCGGTAGCGCACTTTATTTGGTCTGACCATCGGAGTGGCGATCTTTCTCGGGTTCTTTTACCATTTACCTTGCCTTCAACCACCAACCTCTCCATGCCTTCCATTCGTCTGGTAATGTGTCCAAAGTACCTCAATATATTTTGGTTCATGATTGTGGCAAGCCTAGTTGATGTCGAGTTCTATCAATATTGAAACATTTGTGCGATGTGCTGTCCAGGGTATGCGCATCATTCTACGATATACCCACATTTCAAAGGCTATTATACATTGTGAGTCGGACTTTTTAATGGTCCAAGTTTCTGACGCATAGGTAGCGATAGTAAAGATAAGCGTTCGTACTAGGCGCAGTTTCGGGTTCCTGGTTATGTCCGTAAACTTACTAAAAACTGGAAAGATACGGACATAACCAGGCTGTATATCATGAATCACAAAAATTGTTATTAAAAAAAATCCCTTTATAAAATGATTATTATTATTAAATCCCTAGCGGCCTACATCACAGAACATTTTCGGAATAACTATTCCATCATCAGTGCTATCCTAAAATAAATATTACCACTTTAATTAAAGCAAACTGAAAAGTAAAGTATTATGTATGTTAAGGGTTTTGAAATCTGTTTTGCTATTTCTTTTAAAGTTTCAGACATAATATTATCATGTCCTGTTGCTGCTTTTCTGTTCTTCAGGTTTTCAATTATTTTCCGAACTTTCTGTACATTTATATTAAGTTCTTCATTTGCGGCAATTTCTGGTATTTCCGGTTCTAGCGTCGTTTGTTGTTCTTCTCGGTGTTCTCGAATTGAGGACCGCTACCTGAACAGCCAAAATAAGTGAGTAAATTTTAATGAGTAAGGAAATATTTAATAATTAAATATTATTTTAGATTTAGTTTATTTTGAGTCTTGAAAGGTAGTCAAAATGAGTGAAATTAAAATGATTTTAAGTGAAAAGGGAAACTCGTCACTTGTGTTGGATGATTAAAAGTATCGTGAAAAAAAAGTGCTTGAAAGTGGTGAAAAGTTTTGGCCATGTACGGTAAATAAATGTAACGCAAAATTTTTTACGCTAGGTTAGGTTAGGTTAGGTTAGTTTAGCTTAGGAATAAGGGAAAACAGTGATGCTATGAATTCTTTGACAAGAAAAGACATTACCTACGTAAGAAATAATATGTATTGCAAGAGACGTCAAGTCCAACCACGTTTACCAACCTGTATTTCCTATGCGAACGTATAAATACTAAATGTAAATATGTGTACCTCTTTTATTTTTATAAATATTAAATGTGAATATTTGTAACGCTTTTGTGTTTAAAATATTGTATCTTAAATAGGCAATAAATATCTACGATTATTGGGATTCGTACTTTTAATAATATTTTATACCTTCTTGAAGTCTTGGTCTTCAATTCGTGCGATTTTATCAGATATAAAAGTAAACCCTTACTTAAAATTTTATTTTGGTCCTCAATTCGTGTCTACCCGTTCTTCTGCATAGAGCGTTTTAGATAGTAAATGCATAGCAATCCACTTATCCTTTTCTATGTGTTTTGGTTCTATTAGTTCCGTTAAATCCGTTCTTTGACCTCTTATGAAGAGCGATAGTTCATTCGACTACACGAAATCAACTTTAACTTGAGGATACCCTTCAAAATAAAAAATATCAACCTTGTGTAATCATGAAGTTAAATTCCTCCGTTAGTGATTCCATAGTAAATCATAAGAAAAAACCAGAAAAAAAATATATCCTTAATATTTTATTGACTTACTAAGGGTAGTCCCTACGCAATTTCTCTTTTTACCATCAATTTCTTTCAGAACTATATTTGAATCTTTCCATTGCAAAAAATAATAAAAATAAAAAAAGTACCAAAATCTGACATTTCAATCATATTTTGTTTTAATCAAGAGAAGGTTTAGGTACCATTTTATCCAATGGAAGTGGCTGTAAAGTTAAAAAGGTTGTAAATTTTCTATTAAAATTTGTTCACTTTAAAATATGTCAGTTTTTTTACATTTAATCTAACATTCTTTGGTCCTGAGATTAACTTAAAATCGATAAAAGAGATATACGTAGTACAAACGACCCACTGTGAACGCATATCCATTTATCTCAATTTTCATTAACGAAATTCTCGGCCTGTCAATACAGGAAAATTGGATTCCATTACAAGAGAATCTCATTATTTTAATAAATTATGGTAAAAGTTCGCCACGAAAATATTTTAAGCAATAATTTATGCTTTGAACGAGAAAAGTTTTGGAAACTTTTTTAATAAATTTCATCCGATTTCCTCCGCGAAGCTCTCTCTCCATTTCGTTGCCGATGTTACTACAGAGATAGTCACTATAGATATGAAACAATAATTTTAGATTTGCCTAAGGTTACAATTAATTTATTCGGTAACATAACTTTGTGTTAAATTAACAGCTCGAGTCTCTCGGATAAAGTTGAAAGCGTTTCTATTTTCACAAATTTCGTCGCTTAAAGTATTCTATTTGGCTGGAAAAGTCTTTATTTGTATATAATATATACTTACATCAAAGTAATAGAAACATTGTTACTAAAAATAAGGAATCTTATGTGAACTTTAAAAAGAAAAATATTAATATGTTTCTGAATAAATGTAGGTCATAATATATATATATATATATATATATATATATATATATATATATATATATATATATATATATATATATATATATATATATATATATATATATATATATAAATGTGATATTAAAAGTCTGAGGTGCGCCAAGTAATTAATTATCTAATTAATTAATTAATTAAACTTATTTAAATGATGCAATTATGATTCTATCACACTATTTAATTTTCTTATCTTAGGGTTATACTCGTGCTTCAATATCTATGCTTTACATATGATAGGTAAGGTCCAAAGAATACCGAAATAATAAAAAAATATATGATACATTATATATTGAAATAAAATTCACACTCAAATATCTTCAATAAAAATATCTCATATAATGATTATCAAAATTTTGTTCTACGTACGTGAACCTTTAAAAACTAATGGTATATACAATATAAATTAAAATTTCAAATCAAAATTGTTGTTCTAAATCTCCTGATCAAAATATTCCTATCTTTTCTAAAGCAATTGTTAAAAAATGTGTTGTTAATAAAGAAAAACTGACGAATGGTAAAACTATCTCTCTGATTATGAGTTGTCCAAATCCTTGTGACTTGTAGCCTACACTATCTATTCTTAGCAGTCCCCTAGGTAATCAGCAATCTTACAACAAATTATTGCGAGCCTATCGTCTTTAATGATCTCCTTCAAATGCACGTATCGTTCAAATGATGCTAGCCCTTTCTCCTCTCGATAAACCGAATCTCTCGTTCTGGCTTGAACAGTGACTCTTGGAATATAAGTAGAAAAATATAACTTACAATATTTTACTGGATCAGCTTCCGTCAGATACACTTACTCCAAGAAAACTCACAAACATTCACTTCTACTGCTTACTACCTCTGGAGAACCGCCAGAGAACAACGACTGTTCACCTTGAAACCTTGGAGAAACAACTGATTATCTTTCCTCCCTCAAAAATCTAGCTAAACTCTCATTCCTACATACCTATCCCACCTTTTTCAATCTCCTCTAATCAAAGTTCTTCACACTTATCCCCATCAACCATTAAGATAACAAATATCAATTTTACCTACAATTATATATATATATATATATATATATATATATATATATATATATACCCGGTATTTGGGCGGCACACGCCCTTCCGGTAGGGCGTGTGTAGTATCTATGGAGGAGTATCACCAAGCCGCAAGCCCTTATCTCTTGCCGTACTGCTCCACGTTAGCCTTTTTGTTTTCTGTACACCGAGCTGGGGATTGAACTGACATCCCTCATCCAAAACAAGTTAACTTATGAGCTGGTTGACTTCAGTCATAGTAATACGTATCACGTAATGTTAGTAAAAACAGTTCAAGTAGGAGTATTTTTTTATCCAAAATAAAGTATTTATCAATAATAAACTATGATTTGAGACGTCTCATACACTTTTCTTAATACAGAATTATCATAGCTTGTTATTCTTTGTTCGTCAACACAGAATTAGTTATCAAATTACTACTAATTAAACTGTTTACTTACATTTGCTTTATTGCCTTCAATCAGTTTTTACTTTATGAGAAATTAAAAAAATGTTAATGTTCGACGTCATACTTGTAATATTATGACTGAAGTCAACTAGCTCATAAGCTAACGTCTAAAGGTGGGAAACTATCGATAGTCCTAATGTAATGTAATGTAAATTAGAGGTTTCTATCGACAATTTCCCACCTCTACTACTTTCATCTCTTTTTATTTCACAAAGTATTATGTTTTCTATCTTTTGCGTTATTTTGCCGGTTCTTAAGGCACTCATCACTGTATATATTTCAAAGAATTTGCAAATGCTACAAAACAAATCGTTTTTATGTAATCTAGCTGTTGGTTAATCTGATTTAATACAGATTTCACATAATTCACAGATTTCTAGTCTTCGGTCAGGGTCATCATCAGAAAAAGTAGGGCGGTCGGGGTAACTGTTTCTACATTCTACAAAAATAATACAACGCCATTATAAAGTTTCGCTTCAAAACCATTTACCGTATCAGCATATTTAGGTTGACCTATAAAGTTGCCCTATAAAGTGATAAACTTTTTCACTAACTTTTTGTTTAGTTTCAATGAATATACATTTATTTACGATTTGTTGTAATTTCTATAAGTAAAGCCCCATTGTGTGTGAAATACCTCGATCCTGTGCCAAGATATGCCCTACTAGATGCTATCCTGCAAGGAAAAATATTTAAAAAAAAATTACGTTATCGCAGGTATTACGATAGGTGTACGAATAGATGAGGAATAATTTTTAAATTCTTAACTGAAAGGTCTACCCGTAAATACTTTATTAAGAACATCTGTTCATGTACATGTCCATGACAAAGTAATACCGGACTAAGTAGTAGAAAAACCGATGGAAGAAAAATTTAAGTTGTCATTTTATGGCCAGTGTCAGGCATAAAGCGTTCACTTCATGTAAGATATCTTTGAAATATATCCGAAGTCATAAAAATGTTGAGAAAAATAACGTTCTCTTTATATAAGAAAAATCCAATAGCATGTGATCGTAAAATTGGAAACCTATGATAGAAATGAAAAGGAAAACAGATCGGTCGTGTATCAATATTTTTTCTTACGGCTCCACCTATGATACTGTCAAAATAAACCAATATTTCTAATTCATAGATGCGCATTTATTTTTCGATTTATTGTTATAAATTATTATAATGAATTTTTTGCATATATCTTGTACTCACAATTGATTTTATTTTATTGTAACTTGCACGGTTTGGATTTTATTATTCACTTAATAGAGTAAATATGGAGGCTTAGCAAATTGATGCCAAAAGATTTAAGTTTAGAATTACAATTAACATGTTTTAATAAATGTATAAATATAATTTACATAAATTAGCGTAAAAATAAAATAAAATAATTACAATTAGTGCTTCTAAATATTATATGCAACTTGAGAATACAATTTTAAAAAATGTTTATTTAAAAAATATGTAAATTTATTCCTACTAATTATGCAAATGCAATACACTGCAACCACTTGCACAACAGTTGTTAATATAATTTATGACGATTTTAAATAAATAACATTTCCGAAAGGAAAATTGGTTGAATACAAACCTAACAAATGTATAACCCGGTTTGATACTTGCGGGAGTTGCTATATACTGATTAGAACTCCACATAAAACAGACTGGATGGGAAAGTTTACATGGCTAATGGAAAATGGCTAATAAGAAGCGTCCTATGGACACCTAGAATAACATGACAGATGTTAATAATAATCTTAATCAAGAGTTGGATGGTACCGCAACGCGCCGTAGGAGAAATCAATAGTCACCCCAGAAAGGTACCGTATCCAGAAAGATTCAGACGGCGGGACACAGGATTTTTAAAAATCAAAGGGCTTTCAGCAATCGTAGGTTGTTATTTTTATAAGGGTTAAGAAGATTACTGCTGTCGATGAAAAGGACTGCTTCAAGTACCTAGGTACCTATAATTATAGCGGCGAAAGGCATTCAAATTTGATCGCTTGGTAATTTAACATCCTGGCTTGGGTGCTTGAAGTGAGCATTGTTTGATCCTGACTAGAAATTGGATATTCTCAGATATACTATAATTCCAAAGATGCTGCATGGCGTGCAGAGTTCCAAAGTTGCTATGGCCATTCTTCGATTGTCTGATTACTTAATAAAACTCTTTGTCAAACGATCGTGGCACTTAAACAAACACTTTCCGAATACCGCAATCCACGCAAAATACGGAAAGGTTTGCTTAAGGATTCTGAACCTTTTTGTAACGTCCTTCCGAACTACAGTAGAACCTGGAGAAGTTGAAGTCCAAGGAAAAAAAATTATTTTAAGTTATAGAGGTTTTAAGTTATCAAGGATCTATGTTGGGATGGATTAATATAGTTCAGAAGTTCAATAAATTATAGGCATTTATTATAGACTATATTACTACATACACTACATTCGTTAATTATACACGTTACATAAACTTACAGCAACAATTAAAGGTATAGTCTACTAAAAAAGTCTGTGATTTTCTTTTGTTTTAAACAATTCACAGTTTCTAAATCGATTTGATTTTCAATGACAAATAGAGAAGAGAATATGTTATCTTTTATGTTGCTACACTGCTCTATAAATTATCGTACAGTCGTTATAGCACTTTTTGCTTTACTGATTGATACGCTCGTAGATGAAGTTTGTATGTTGTAGTTAAATTCATCGTCTTTATCACTTTCAATACAGTTGTTAATTAATTCCAATATTTCTTCCTCTGTTAACGTCCCTGTTGTGTCTACTTTATCATCGCAAGTAATGAAGTCGTCAAAAGTAATCTTTAACCCAGACATGTGGTTATTCCATTCTTCAGGTACATTATTATCTTCCTCTTCATTGACGTCTTGAGGTTCAATGATTTCTTGAAGTTCTGAAGAAAAACCACAGGTTCTAAAGCAGTTTTTCACTGTGAGGAGTATTACGTTTCGCCATACTTTGTCCACCATCCTCATTGCTTGAAGAATATTGATAGAAGAAATCCTATTTTGCTCCATATCAGCTATCATTCTTCTAACAACTTCTTTTCTCTATCTCTTCTCCTTGTCAACCGTTTCCATCCACTCCTGAATGTAGGTATCTCGCAATTGCATCCATCTTTCTCTATCTTGCACCAATCTAATCCACTGTTTGCCTACCACTGCTCTTCGACCCATCTTTTTTGAGGTCTTCATTTTAGAATTCTCCGTGTCCACCTGTTGTCGTTATATCGGGCTACGTGACCTGCCCAGCGCCATTTCATTTTTGTAATTTCTTCCACAATATCCCTAATCTTCGTTCTACGTCTTTTCTCGGTGTTTCTAATCTTGTCTCTCAGCCATAGGTACAAACTGGTAGTATGCATGTGTTACACACATTTTTCTTTAAGTTTACAGGAATGGAGGTGTTTTTCAAGATATGTGCTAGTTTGCCGAAAGCGCCCCATGCCAGTTGTGTTCTTCTTTTAATTTCAGCATCTTGATTTGGTTTTCCTAGTTTGATAACATGACCTAGATATACATAATGTTCAACATTTGCTATGGTATGATTTTGTATTGTTATATTTGTCTGGTCTCTGCTCAGATCTTTCTGTATAATGTTTTAAAATTTTTAATTCTACCCTGATCCAAAGGTTTAAGTTGTAAAGTTGTGTTTGGCGGAAGAAATTGTACTTTGATTGCCTTTAATGATGGTATATCCCCGTGTGCTGTGCAGTTGTCGATGAACAGAATAATTTTTCCATTTAAAGTTACCATTTGCTTATCTATCTTAATCAGCCATTTTTAAAAGTTCTGCTGTCATCCATGCTTTTTTATTGGCTTCATAATCCATGGGCAGTGATTTTAAACCTGCAAAACATCGAGGTTTTATTGAGTTATCTATAATTAAAGGTTTCAGTTTTTCTGTGCATGTAGAACAAAGCAGAATCGTATGTCGATCCTTGCTGTGGTTTCCTCCATGACATTTTTCATTTTTAAATATTAATATTTTGTCGGGAAGTCATTTGAAAAATAGATCCGTTTCGTCAGCATTAAAAACATCATTGGGATCATAATTATTCACTAAGTTATGCAATTCAGATTTCCAGATTTCTTGACAGACTGATTTGCTTACGCTCGCACTTTCGCCTCACATTTTTATGAATAGTTCTCCTTTTCTGGCTGAATTGAAGGCTACGGTTGAAAGTTATTTGAGAATGGCTGGACTAACCAATATTTTATGAAGGTGATCCAACTATGCGCGAGTAATCTACTGATTGCTACACTACAATGCAATAGAGAAGATGCCGCGCGGGTTGCAACAAATCTCCAGAGGACCATTAAAAGAGAATGTGGAGACCGAATGAAGACAGTTATAGACAGTTAGACAGAGATGGCACTACAACTTGTTGTGTACTAATTTGTTTAAGACTTTGCCGCTGTAGCATTTGAATTTTATATTCCTGACCCAACCTAAATAAAACTGGTGCCTCAAAATTAGGAATATGCGGGAAATACTATCTTTACTCATCAATACTAACTTAACCCATCAATAGTTAAAATATCTTATAAACAACTAATGTTTTAAACTTTATTTTTTGATTTATCTGTAAAAAAATAGTGTGTTCACTTGCAGCTGATAAATACTTTGTTTATTCAATTTAACCAAATCTTTTTTTAAGAAAGCATGCTCTTTCTCTTGAGGAAAGATGTCAACGATGTTTTTAAATGTTTCTTTCACATTTTACAAAGTTTGAATTCTCCGATTTGCTACAAAAACCCATCTTATACCTCAACATCAAGGAGCATCGTCTCGAAAAGCTCCTATCTGCTTTTGATGACACTCGACCTTGACAATGAATGCTTGATATCGAGAAAACAGGGTCAGTGGGTAAAGTAAGCCGGGTAAGAGGTCAGGGCTCTGATCGTTGACCTGAGGATTCACGGGTTTATCCCGATATATATACCATTCTCGCCCTACGCTTACTCTCCACGCTCTCTCCATTTTCCACGGGATCTCCACGGTCGCCGGCCGTCGTTTCCTTGATGGCGGATAGCGTTCGGAATTTCTCTAGTCCGGTTAAATGGACCTATAGAAACTTTCCATTGAGGCTAAACTTTGTAACGGTGTATTTTATGGGTCACAGTAACCGGAGTTAAGTGTCGTTGAAGTTCCTTATAGTTTTTTCGAGCGCTTTAAACAACCCACTAAAAGAACATTTAGACGTAATACGTGAAAACTTTTGATTTTAAGAGTACTAATAAAAGCTGACTTTTTCAAAGACACTTTTGGTTTGATATTTTTATATTTTTGGGATATAAAGAAAATTGAGTTAACATTGTTTTCAGTTAGATATGGGTTTAATCCTTAAATCTACATTTTACTTAAAATTACACTCAACTTCTGTTACTTCATATGCCGTCTCCACCATTGGAGGTTAGCGGTTATGGTAGCAAATATTCCTCTGCTTCAGCTATACGCATAAGTTTTTCAAAGCCTAGTCCTGTCCCAGTTTTTAATATTACTCATCTGGAACAATTTTGTTCTTCAAGATTTTGTTTTACCTCTATTTTACCCTTAATTACCACTTGAGAAATCTAGTACTTTTCTTTAGGTAATAAATGACCCAAATAACTGCTGTTTTTTTTATAATTTAAGTCATTCTCAATCCTTGTTTTTCTATATTTAATCTATTTAGAACTTCTTTATTTGTTTTTTCCCATTCTTGTATTTTATCATTGGCGTTATACATTAACTAACCATTATTATTTACGAGGGGATATTGTTGTTTTTATTGATATATAATTGATATATAAAAATTCTTTTACTTTCTTGTACATAGTAAAAGAATCATGGCTCTTTTCCAATTCTTATATTTCTTTACATTTTTCTTTTAGTCATTTCTCTTATGCTTGTTTTATATTCACTCGTATTTCTCTATGCAAATTGTGTTTTTGTTTTTATATTTTCCTCTTTTGTCTATCGTATCTAAAATGTGTGATGCCATTTAATATTTTCTTGTCCTTGATCGTGTTTTTGACTATATTTCGTATGTTCCCATATTATATTTATGTTTCCGGTCTATTTCTAATTATTTCAGAGTTTTTCGTTTAGTTTTATAGTAGTTTTATCCTTGATCTGTACCTCTTTTAGTTGACCAATTTAAGGTTTGCTCATGGGCTTTGGACAGTACGAAAGAAGGGACACAATAGCACAACCATACTGAAGGGATAAAGAAATAAAAAAGGATATTGAAGAAAAGAGGAAAAAATACGGAAAGTTCCTAAGGATAACAACGAGAAAGTAGAATGTAGCAAAGCAGAAGCCAGAGTACGAAGGAAGATTTGCCAGAAAAAAAAAATTGGGGGAGAAATTGCAGCGAAATAATTTATGTCTTTTGGAGGTGGCATGAGTACAGAAAGCTGGAAACTGATTAAGACATTAGGATGTAATAATAAAAAAAAGTAGGTAATATTAGCAATACAGCACAGAAATGGGAAGAATATTTCAAAGATCTCTGAACTGAAAGCAGATATATAAGATAATACCTTAGCATAGTCGAATGGCAGAATGATTTCTGAGAATGACTGTTAATAAGTTTGGACACATATGTAAAGCTTTGAAAAACAGGAAAGCTCCTGGACCGGGAAACATCCCTGCAGACCTCGTCCAACTATTTCCAATCTGCATTAACAGCACCAAAATAACTGAAGAGTGGAAATTATGCATATATTCGACAATCTGTAAAAGGCAGCAGAAGTGGCTACGACAACTATCGCAGTATCTCGATTACTGGCACACTCAGCAGGTTAAATGAAATAATCCTTAAAAATCAGGTTGGAGAGGAGTATAAAGATATAGAAGTCAAAGAACCGGCAGACTTTAAAGCAGAAAGGTTTACCTTTTTTGTGTAACTCAAGTGATTGAAAAAAAGACAGTGTTTGATTAAGATCTTCATATCCTCTATGTGGACCTAAAAAAGACATATAAGAGTTTTTCGCAACCAAAAGCTGTGAAAGGCACTTAAAGACACCAATATAAATATTGAGATCTTCTTCTTCTTGTAGTACATATTCGTTTTGTATGTTGGCGACTATCATGGCAGTCTGTGTTTTGCATACTGCTGCTGTGAAAAGATTTGTGGTTGTTTTGTTGAACCACATACGTAAATTTTTCAACCAGAAAATCGTTGGCCTTCCTAGTCCGGATTTTCCTTCTACTTTTCCCTGTAGAATTAATTGCAGCAACCCATATCTTTCGCTGTTCCTCATGATGTGACCGTAATTAAAGCAATTAAAAACCTATATCTCCATACTAAGGATAAAATATTAGTTAGCAATAAAATAACCCAAGATTTTACAGTTGCGAAACGGGTAAAGCAAGAATGCTGTCTGCCCATCACACTTTTAAAATATGTCTAGAGAGGGTCTTAAGAACATGGAAGAGAAAATGCCATGAGATGGGAATCCTCCTGAATAATACAGAATTTTACACTCTGTAGTATGCAGATGATTAAATGATGTTGGCACAAGAATACGATGATCTAATGTGTTTGACATGAAAACTCATACAAAAAAAAAGAATGGGGTTTAACATTGAACATGAAGAAAGCTAAATACATGGGAATTGAAGGAGGACAGCAGGATCTACAGCTAGAAGATGGATAACGTATTAAACAATGTGAGAAATAAAATAACATAGGTTTGCAAATTACAAACAACGGTACATTAGACGAAGCAATAAGACACAGGAATGCTCAGGGTAGAAGAGTTATCTCACAACTAAATAGTATTATATAAGACCAAATGATATCCAAGAACAACAAAACAAGAATTTAGACCAAAGTTACGTGCAGCTCGGAAGTGTAGCACATAAAGAGGATAACAAAGAAAATGCTTAATATAACCGAAATGGATTTCTGACACTTCTGATTTGGCCATGAACGGCTCAGGAGCGACTGCCGAAATTATTTCTAAAAGGAAATCCATGCAAGGCGAAAGATATGAGATAAAGATGGAAGACCAAGAATAAAGTTATTAAGAGGGCTTCGACAAAGAGATGCAGGAGAGGAATCTGGAAAAGACCTATGGGAAGTTAGGGATTACTGGAGGCTAGGGCTAAGACTAAAATGAAATTCCTGTAGTTGGCTGTATACCATGAATCAAAAAAGTTTTATTTATAAATCTTTTATAAAAGTTATATAATTAAAAAGACCCTTTCGGACTACATCACAGAACGTTTTTACGTGTCCATCATCAGGACTGATGATGGACTTTTTAGCCCGAAAACGGGAAAACCTTTTATACAGGATTTTTAAATAAAACTTTTATATTCCTGACTTTTTCGTAGTCTGTTTGTTTTATGCTCCCATTTAGAGAACTGTCTAATTATGCAATTTAAAATATCAGCATAAACAATTTTCATAATGGATATTGCACATTAAAACTTAACTAATTAATTTGTTACTGCGTAAAATGGTTTATAATATTCAATAATTACTTTTATCAAAATCAGGCAAAGAACTTTCGAATTTTTTTGAGCAAACACCGCAAAACTGGACTATTACAACGCACTTCTAGATTTCGGATAAAAAGAAGGAAGATGAGGGTTGGCATTGAAAGGCGATGTCGGTAACGGCGGTTTTGTTAGAGGCGGCATCCCATCCGTGTTGGCGGCAAGCCGTACACTTTGGCTTCGCTTCGGTTCGATGCAAGTGTTGACAAATACTATGAGCTCCATTCAATGGGCCCGCTCGGCGACGTCTGCCACCGCCACGCACTACTTCGTGCTTAATGTTCTAACAAGTTGAAGAGATTCTATTACGACGGACCTTTTTTTACCGAGTTAAGGATGGACACCGCGATTAAGAGGTTGAAAAGTTAGTTTTAAAAGCTAAAAAAAACTTTTAAATAAAAACAGGTTAACAGAAAAGTCATTATTTTTGGAATTTGAGTTGTTGTTATTACTTTGGAGTTTTCTTTCTCCAAATCTCTGAATTAAACACTTGTGGAAATAATTGAAGTAAATGTCAAATAAAGCAATGTTTTAAATAGAGCCATGTTTGCATTGCGAATTTCTTGGTTAAATGTGGTACGATCTGGTTACTGATATTTAAAGAAGTTTCTAAAAACAATAGACCAATTAATATCGGTAAGTTAATAAATCAGGCATAATTTACAATATAAATATATTCGTAAAAATAAATTTTAATTTAAATGCTTCAATATCTCTATATCCTGTTCACTTCGTATCCAGTTTATATGTCGTTAGCTGCATGCAATAGTGACACAATACAATAGCTGGTAATTTCTCAAAACAGGGGTTTAAAGTTTGTGTGCCGATAATTTTGTCTTATTTGTTACAAAATAAATTTTGGTGTATTTTGGAGAGCGTTAGGTAGCCCTCAATGAATTGTAACACAGACTTTAAATTCAACCCTTATTTTGAGTTATGCCACTATTGCACATCAACATTTTGTCTTTTAAGACTAATTAAGGCAAAGACAAAACTAGCATTTTTTTGGCAGGCAGCTTCTGTATACTGAGGAATTTCTCCAATTCACCAATTTACTCCATTTTCTTTCTGGACATTCAGGTTCCATGTAGTTATTGGCTCTTGATCTTGATGTTTAGGTTCCTGAATTTGTCGTTCGTTAGATTGATCATCAGGAACTAATTTAAAGTCTTCATTATTTACCTTTTCTTCCCGATTTTTTTGTAAATCTATTCCAACAGTAGAAATATCCAGCTCATCATCGACATCTGATTCAATATCAGTATGTTCTACATTATCTAATGAAGGCAAAAGTAAGTTCAAACAAATCGGCATCAGTCAAACCCTTTTTTTTCCGTCACTGTGGACAATGTCTCAAATGAAAAAAGTATATTACAATTATGCCCAACGGTAGTTTCAAGTACCAATTAAAGTTAAAATACCTCAAGTAGACGTTATTTCAACAATTAAAAAACACACTTTGAAGGAAGCACTTATAGACAGCCCTCACCACCATAACAATGATACAAACAAATGAAGAATTTGCACTGCAAATCGATTGGCAGTAACTACAACCAATGAAATCGCGTTTTTAAGTCTGGCTTAAGATCTGGGAAATAATCGCTTAAAGCTAGAGTAGTTTTAATGTAAAATAAATGAAGTGGTACTTACGTGTACCGGTGGGACTTAAAGGTCGACAAATTATAATTTCGTCCGGAATTGAAAGGGTTAATATTGGTGAAACTGCTTGTCCCATCACTATATATTGTTTTTTTTTTATGATAGTCTGCACTTTGAACAGCAGCTCCTCAAGTTTTTCTTCAAACATTCTTAAGTAATTTATATACCTTTCTTTATCCTCTAACGCTAGCTTCTTTAACAACGTTTCTGATGCTCCCAGTATATTTTTGAGTTTTGTTCATACACTCGCGATTATAAAATCCGGGTCACCTTGAAAATTTCAAGTTTCTGGAATATTTTTGCCTCTGGTGCAGTAATAACCTTTTTTAGGTTAACGTATTTTTTATTTGTCATCAATGTTTGTTTTGAAAGAAAAAAAAATGGTTTTTTATTGTTTTTATTGAAAAAGCAGAAAACAAACCAAATTGTTGATAAAACAGGCATACGAAAAAAATGACAATTACAGAACGTGGTAAAATGTCAGTGAAATTTCAATGACTAATATCGTGTATTGTCTCCACTTGCTCTAATGACCAACTCCAACTCCACTGTGCGTTGTTAGGAGGACATGTTAGGGGTTGAATACGCTTTTTTAAATCGTCCCAGATATGTTCGATGGGATTCAGGTCCGGAGACCTAGCTGGCCAGCGTAACCTCGTAATTCCAACCTCGTCCAAGTATTGCATACTGATCGTTTCAATAATGTGCGTTCGCGTGTTGTTCTGCATAAAAACGACGTTTTCTCCAAGCTTTGTCATGGTATGCATAACATGTTCTTCCAGAATCTCCGTAAGGTCCCTTCGTGCAGTTAAGGACCCATTTTCGATGAAGGGTAATTATGTGCGGAAGTCAGAAGATACACCTCCCCAAGCCATGACCGAGCCTCCACCAAATGGCATTCTTGGAGCAATGCAAGCTTGTGAAAATCATTCACCGGTTCTCCTCCAAACTCTTACACGTCCATCGGATCCAGTTAGGCAGAAACGGGATTCATCTGGGAATAACTCTTTGCTGCAATCATTAATTCCTCAATGCGCGTATTGTCGAGCAAAAGTTAGTCGTGCAACTCGATGCGCCAGGCGAAGTGGCGGTCCTGTAGCCATTACCCGAGAAGATAGTCCAAAAGAACGAAATCTTCTTCTGACTGTTGCAACGCTAACATTGCGATTTCGTACTTCCTGTAGACGATTTCGATGTATAATCGCAGTTGAGGTCCGGTTTCGTAAAGCCTGAAACACAAGAAAAAGGTCATCTCGTACCGTGGTCATTCTTCTAGAGCCAGGTCGTCTGGATAGCAAACCCTTCTCCTGAAAGCGTTGAAGCACTCGTTGAACCGTAGAAAGGCTTACGCCAACAGTTCTTGCGACTTGCCGTTGAATGTGACCGTCTTTGACAAGCGCAAATTTGTGCCATTTCAACAACAGTCAAGGGTATTTTTGGCAATAAATAAACAATAATAAACACTAATAATGGCACTAATAAACACTAATGGTGGCAATAATAAACGTTTGTTCGTTGCGTTTGAACAGAAAGTCGAAGCACAAATGAGACATTTAAAACAAGCGGCAGTTACAGGAACCGTTCATTTTGGGAAGTGTGCACTTTTCCGCGAAATCGGCACTATTGAAATTCTTTGTTGCAAAGGAAACCGCTAAGCCGACAACAATTCTCAGAAACATGCATTAGTTTGTATTTGTATTATTATTATTTACGATAAAGCTCGGTAAAAATGAAATTGCGGTGATTTTCAAGCTGACCCGGATTTTATGATCGCGAGTGTATTATCAACAATTCTGAGTTCTTCTTGTAACAAAACATTTTGTACACATTCAAGCATAACCCCAGTCGCCGCCATTTTACATTGAACTGTTGATTTAGTTCCAATTAAATATTGTGAACTAAAATGAATTCAAATTATATTCAACTTTTGTCAATCAACTAAACTGAATGGTGGGAACGCGCATATAGTCATATGCCCTTTTGAAGGCTATAAAGAAATGATGTTTGTCGACGTTATATTCACTTGCTTTTTCGACGATCTGTCGTAGAACAAATATCTGGTCTATTGTTGACTTATATCTGCGGAATCCTCGTTGCCACCTACTTTTTTAGCGTGTGGTCCAAGCCTTTCATGAATAACGTCTGATAATTAGATACACAGATATATGGATAAATAGATAGATAAATGGAAAAATTTAATTTTTGTTAATTTCAGATTGGGTACGACTTATAACTTCATCATCATTTTGGCTTTACAACCCTGTGTGGGTCCTAGCCTCCCCAAGAATTTTTCTCCAGTCGTCCCTATCCATCGCCTTCCTCCGCCAAGCACGTATTTCCATATTTCTCATGTCTTCATCGATGTTATCTAGGAATCTTGTTCTGGGTCTTCCTCTTCTTCTTTGACCAATAGGTCTATCAAGGAGCGTTTTTCTAGCTGGGTCGGTTTGCTCCATCCGCATAACATGGCCTACCCACCTCAGACGTCCTATCTTTATGTGTTTTACGATATCTGGTTCCTGGTATATCCTATAGAGTTCGAAGTTGTATCGTCTTCTCCAGACACCATTTTCATTTACCGCTCCATAGATGCGCCTTAGTATTTTTCTTTCGAAACATCCTAACATGTTTTCATTGCTTTTTGTTAAAGTCCAGGTTTCTGAACCATATGTTAGGACTGGGCGTATTATTGTTTTGTAGAGTTTTACTTTTGTATTTCTTGATATAACTGTAGATTTAAAAAGGAGATTAAGCCCAAAATAGCATCTATTAGCCGTGCAAATTCTGCGGTTTATCTCTGCGGTAGTGTCATTTTCAGTATTGACGAGCGTTCCCAGGTATACAAATTCGTTAACTGCTTCGATGACGTCATTTTCTATAACAAGTGGCCGTAGTGTTTGTGGTTGCGTACCTATTTTCATGTATTTTGTTTTGTTGGTGTTTATTATTAAACCCATTTTTGTAGCCGCTTCCTTTAATGCTACGTACGCCTCTCGTGCTGCGTTTTCCGTTCTTCCAACAATATTGATATCATCAGCATATGCTAAGATTTGCACAGATTTGTTATATATTGAACCGGTAGTTGTGATTTGTGACGTACGTATTACTTTTTCCAGAGCTAGATTGAATAGTATACAGGAGAGTGGGTCTCCCTGACGTAGCCCGTTATTTGTTTTAAAAGGTTCAGAGAGTTCCCCCTGGATTCGTACTTTGCATTCAACTTTTTCAAGGGTTAGTTTGGTTAAACTTACCAACTGATTTGGTACTCCTAGGTCTATCATTGCTCTAAACAATTCTCTTCTATTTACAGAGTCGTAGGCTGCCTTGTAGTCTATAAATATGTGGTGCGTGTCTACACCGTATTCCAGTGTTTTCTCTAGAATTTGTCTTAGGGTTGAAATCTGATGAATTGTTGATTTACCACCTCTGAAATCAGCCTGGTATTGTCCTATTATTCGCTCTGCATATGGTGCCATACGATGGCATAGTATATTGGAGAATATTTTATACGCTGCATTTAGGAGCGTAATTCCTCGATAGTTAGAGCATTCAAAGATATCACCCTTTTTGTGTATGGTGCAAAGTATTCCAATATTCCAATCATTGGGAAGGCGACTTATAACTTAGTGTAGAAATATTTGTTTGTCCTTGCTACTTTTATTATCTCATCAAATATAAGAGCTTTTCTAAATATTCTCTTCATTGATCTTTATATTTTAATATAAGATACTCGAAACAACAACAGCCGTTTCTCGAAAATAAAAGAAAAAAGTAATTGCTAAATATTACAGAATCTCCAACTTTTCCAAAAGTATCACCCGTTTTCGTTCGTTATCTAAAATAAATTCAAATTACCAGAAATTATGTCTCATTGTTGGATGAAATAAATTTTCAAGAAGTAATTTAAAGTTGAGTTTCGGTGAATAAGCGTGGAGAATAAGGATTGATGTAAATTGAAGTGGTAGAATGAGGGATTAAAAGGGAACCGAATAATGTGAATATTAAAATTCAAGAAACAAATTTTTCATTTCGTCGGAATTCGATAAATTCTTTCATCCAATTTAATCGGACCAGGAATGTGTGGAATTTCATCAGTTTTATAAGGCTGCAGCCATAAATATTTTCCCTTTTTGTGCTAAGTGTTAATCAGAGGAGAGCTTTGAAATTGATATCTTCCAAGGTGGCATCCAATTACGTTCAACTTTTTTATGCAGTAGATAAAATAAATCTCTGTTAAATTTCACCAATTTGCGATTTAATTTTACTTCTTATTTTAACACAAATTTTGTGACCGCAATTTTCTAAAAGACAACTTCTTTATTTAAAGGAATTAGTTCCAATAATGTTTATCAGTGAAAATGCGAAGTAGATGTACAACACGGCCATGACTATAGGAATAGGGAAAACTATGTGTTAGAGAGAGCGAGACGTTGCGTTTTATGTTTTAGAATGATAGCAACTCGAGCCGTGGTATACAGGGGGTCGTTAAAATGTCTGTATACCAGGTAGGGCCGTTGTGTGTTACGGGGGCTCCTTTTTTACATAAAACGTGACGTTTTTGACATAAAACGTGAAGTTTCATGTCATAGATTGATAGCGACTCGAGTCGTGGTATACAGGTGTCGTTAAAATGTCTGTATATTAGGTAGGGTTGTTGTGTGTTACGTGGGCTTATGAAATGTCATGTGCCAAAGGCCTCATTGTCACGGCGTGACGTGACGTCCCGTGACGTGGATCACTGAGTCAGTTACATTAGGTCTTTGAATGAGTATCGATGTAAATTAGCAGAATTTGATGAGAAACTCACACAGGTAAGAAGTGAGGTTATATTTTATGAAGATAAAAGTAACGTTATAAAACAAATAGAGAACCTAACACCCAAGGAATTGAGTCAACAGCGATATTACATTTATAAATCTTACTGCAGAAGCTATCGATAGATGGGAGAAAATATCTAATTTAAAGTTTAAAAAAGTAATAATACCTTCTCAAATGCCGGGTATTACTATAACTGCTGTGGTACCAAATAATCATGATTTTCGAGCAATATTGGCTCACGCATAGTATCTCAGTGCAAACGGCGAGTGTACCGAAATGCATCTTGAAGCTAATTAACAGTGATATGTAGAAAATGGCAGGGTTCCTAATGGTGAAGCCAATTTTTTGGCTGTCCTAATGTCTGGCCTGGGGTCACCTCTAGGCAAGCTACATGATCTAATAAATAAATCAATTGAAAACAAAAGAATTTTTAACTTGATCATTGATTTTGTGACAGACACCATAAAACACAAGAAAAAGAAAGAGAGGAGGCTGCAACAAAGGTGAACTATACGGTTTGTGTCTCTTTTTGGAGCAGCGTATTACTAAGTAATGGGCTGGTGTAGATGTAGAGATGAATTGATCACCCCCGGGGGTGGAATATGAATGTCTGGAGTTGCTTGTACCTGTTGTCTGATTTTTTTGTTAAGTTTAAGATAGTTAAAATAACGGCGCGGTTGCCCCTTCCTGCCTATCGCTCTGCACAAGAATGGTTACCTTAAAAACCAAGTCCAGTACAGACGTGGGTTTGGTGGCGCGACTGGGATGCTATGACAATCACGGAGCGCAGACGGAGATAGGAGTTATGAGTAAAGCTGACGGGTCAGATGTTAATGCTCGCTATGAGCGGTCCCAGGCCCGTCGGTTGGAGAAAGAGGGGGTTAGTTTAGTTAACGAGGAGGTAACAGGGTAACGACGCGGTCATAGCAGCAAACTGCATCCTTTTGTCTAGTATAATAAAAGCCACTAAGAGTAAGATCTATAGAAGATACAGTTCCTTTTCACTTTTTGTCACTTTAAGCTTTATTGGTATATAGTTAAAATTTTGTTTAACAAAGTTTTTAATTGTTTTAATAGACCGTCTTCAGGGCAGGGCATCCCAAAACGATTCCAGCTGAACGTTCCAGCTGCTACAACTTTTCATGTGTATTCGCTGTACTCATAATAGGTATTGTTCTGGAAAAAGTAAATAAACCCATCCGTGTACCGGAATGCTGCTATTTAAGACATCTCCAGCTTCATTAAATTCAATGTATGAATTATTATGGTACAATAAATAAGTTTGGCCGCTGTTTGTTTGAAGAAATTGGGGAAAGATGCAGCGTAATATTGATTATTACTTAAAGGTATTAAGTGCCCATCGGAATTCTAAAAAACAGGGGAAACTTGCGTAGACCTCAACTCTTTAGGGAGATAATCCACAATTAATTCAGGATGTTTTGAAAGGTGCATCTCATTTAAATCCAACTTCCATAAATATTTGCGGGATCCAACGTACATTAGATAATTTGGAAACTGAGGAGATGTGGCTAGAAACATGAGTGTTTTTTATTATAGGTGTTTTCGGCAAATAGGCCCTGTTTTGCGAAATTGTTGTTTGCTCTTGCGTAACTGGTGTTGCTGGTATTTCAGGGGAAATTCCTTTTTGCCCATATAGCCTGTTCATTGTCGTTTTATTATCATCGCCAAAACTTTTTGCATCTTGTTCATACCAAGGATAAATAATAGACAAATCTATATTACTATATTTCAGTCTAAGGAAATGGCCAATTTTATGCATAAGGACAGCCAACAAATTGGCTTTACCATCAGGATCCCTACCATTTCCTACATACCACCGTTCATTAGCATCAAGATAGATTTTGGGGGTACTCACCGTTTGCGCTGGAATACTTTGCGTGAGCCAATACTTTTCCAGGAACATCGAAGTTAAATGGGCATTTCGAGTTTCCCCGATAACTCGCTCGAAAATCATGATTATTTGGTTCCACAGTTATAGTAATATCCGGCTTTGGAAAAGGTATTATTACTTTTTTAAACTTTACATTAGATATTTTCTCTCATCTATCGAAAGCTTCTGCAGCAAGATTTATAAATCTAATATCACTGTTGACTAAAGTGTCCAGTTTATGCTGCTTCCAATAAGTGTTAAGTTCTCTATTTGTTTTATAATCTTACTTTTATCTTGATAAAATAAAACCTCACTTTTTAACTGTGTTATTTTCTCTCCAAATTCTGCTAATTTAGGTCTATACTCATTCAAAGACATGATGTTACTGACTCAAAGATACACGTCACGTGACGTTACATCACGCCATGACAGTGAGGCCTTTGACACGTGACATTTTAACCACCTTTTGTATACCACGGCTCGAGTCGCTATCATTATATGACATAAAACGTCACGTCTTGCTCTCTCTAACACATTGTTTTCCTTATTCCTATAGTCATGGCCGTGTTGTACATCTACTAAGCGAATCGAACAAACCCTGGTAGATGTTATGCTAAAAAGTTTATTTGTAGGTTGTTGTATATATACAGTATGACCTATTAAGATTAGAAAGATTCCTGTAAGTAATAATCTCAAATAGACTGTTGTTTGCGCAAGTCTCTCCCAAAGCGAAAGACTCAAGTTATGTAAAGAGGTGAAGAAAAAATCGGTTGCCTGTAAAGTCGGTTTTACGGGCGAAGATTTTACGTGACAACGTCTTTTTCTCGGTAGAATATTTATTGATATGAATATTATTGCACAATAGGAACAAGGAATTGCCGCTATAAACTCAGTTTCTCAACTTTTGTGTCAATCTAACAATTAATCAATCAATCATAGTTTACGATAATGAAATATTAGTGTACAATTATTTACCTTTATTGTTGTAGTTGTTGTAAATGACGTATCTACTCACGAATTGAAGACAAATCTCACGATCTCACGATTAAGGTCTTACATCTTACGATTTTTAAATTTTTTTTAAATTTCAAGTGTTTCTAATAAAATGCATGGGAGGAAATCAGCTTTTTTTAGATTGTCACCTTGAAATATCCATAAATTGACTGTATTTTTGTATCAAAGTGGGCTACTCCAATTAACTCAATTAATATACACAAAATAATATAAACAAAGCTTAAAAGGTTCTTTATGCTTTGAAAGTGGTTTATAAACAACTGAATTGTAATGTATATTTTACCGCCTTTAATAAATATGAAGTATAGACTAAATTTTGTGTAAAGAACATTCAACAGACCTAATAGTAAAAACATATTGATTTAAGTGTGAATTTGAGATAATGTGCTGACAAAATGTTAAATCCTAAGAAAACAAAATTATGTTTTTATGTATATTCATTATACTTAATACTCTTGGGTAAAATACCTCATATCATATATGTCTTTAGACACAGTTAATAATTTTCATTGAAGTTTAAACTATAAAGAATGTTTACAATCATTGCTCAATATTAAATGGATAAATCCATAGCAATATTATAAAAGAATATAGGTCCCTAGGTAATTTCCTAAAATTATATCTGATACTGGTGGTTCCCCCTAAAATAGGACACTGTAAGCACTCCACATTTTCACTACAGACACAGCTGACGATACTTTCAACGATTTTCAACTTTAGCGATTCAACGCGCCTAATTCTCTAGTGCCGCGTGCAGCGGACCGATCATGTTTGAGTGGGAGAGAGACGCAAGGCATTCGCCGGTCCGGCGGGCCTCTCTCTCGTTCGGTGACTCACTGTAACAGACGTGAGCGGGCGTTACACTTTTTCTTAAATGACTCCGAGCCACAACCTAATTTAAGACGTTGTCACGTCAAAAAAATAAAAGAAAAAGAAAAGAGTTTACCTGAAGTATATGTTTATATACAAGACGTGAAGTATATGTGTATATACAAGACACAAGAAACATACCATAATTACAAGATAATAAAAAAACCACATGCACTTGTAAGAAAAATGGAAACGCTTCTTAAAAAAACTGGAGCATGATTTTTATGGTTTACAAAAGAAAATATTCTGATTTTCAAGAGGTCGAAGACCAAAGGCCGACTACGCCAAGTTCTGTAGTTAAGAAATAGCCACAACAATCACAAGACCAAGCAGAATTAATAGCAAATAAATTCTCTATGTAAGTCTCCAGTGACAGATGGCATATATACGACACTTTTGCATATGGGATTAGAGGAATTGATAGAACACGTATGCAAGTTCCTTAAAGCCAGTTCAGAATAAGGGGTCGTACCGGAAATATGACAAAAGTTTAAAATTATGTACTTGCCTAAGATAGGCCAGATATCAGACCAAACACCAAAGTTATATAGACCAATAAGCCCATCTTCTTTTCTATTAAAAATACTGGAAAGGCTTCTGGATAGGTACATAAGAGACAAAGTGCTACGGACTCAGCGTTGGATAAGCTAAATAGGCTTATCTCAACGTCTGTTAAAACTTTCGAGCAACATCGTATACACCTTCAGTTAGTTATACACGACCTTCGTCCTGCAACCCTCTAAAGAGGCTGAAAGTAGATATGGACAGAAGAAAGTCGATACACGCATTTTCATAACATCAACCACTAGACAAGGATTTTATTTAAGGGATTTTGTTTTTGTACTATTACCCAACGTGAAATTCTAATAATATTTAAGTACAACACCTAAATTGTTTTTTTTTTCGTTCGCCGAATTACTCGTAACCAGTTATCAAAGATATATTTTTCTGTGCATACCATTCCAAGCTGTACTCATCTCGATGAATATGCATACCTTCATTTACTCAGTATCGGAAGAAGTAGGTAAAAATATCTTTCGTCAACAGTCAAGGTTGGTGGATTTTTACATTTCCTTTCACACTTATTTTAACAACGTTTTATCTCCGTAAAGGGCATATTTGATTTAATCCAGTGGAAAATATTTAGCTGTGTAGCTACTTTGATACTCTCAGCATGCGCGGAAATGGTCTGATGGATGGGTTGGGGTGGGGGGTCGCTAAAGCAGCGGTCGCCATGTTGCTGGCAGTCTTTTAGCGTCATCGCGCGTTTTTACTGATCTTGTCAGTGACACCTGTGATAAAAGGTAGACAGATTTTGGGTTGATTTAGGCGGCAAGGTTCCTTTTTTGGATGGAATGGGGTTTAGATGTTTTTGAATGCTTCTATTAATTTGGTCTTCCAAAAATTATAAGCCCAATGTCACCCTAAGACCCATCGTGCATACAACTGCCCAACTCAGAAATTGGCAAAACATCTCGCCTTATCCTTACAAACATTAGCCGAAAACGATTCGTCCGTTGTCAAAAATTTTTTTATTTCATTGATCTTATAAAAAACATTTTTATTTTAGCCTCAGATATACTAGTTGCTGTTAACATTGTTTTTTTATTCATCATCATTCCTATCGATGAAACTATTTCCATCTTGGACTCTTAACTTTAAATCCCCAAGACACATTATCTCTTAAAAAAACACTGCATGTCTAATACATACTTTTCATTCCAAAATCATTT
Organism: Diabrotica undecimpunctata; assembly: GCF_040954645.1. Classification (NCBI taxonomy): domain Eukaryota; kingdom Metazoa; phylum Arthropoda; class Insecta; order Coleoptera; family Chrysomelidae; genus Diabrotica; species Diabrotica undecimpunctata. The sequence continues at coordinate 15,618,219 of NC_092805.1, forward strand.
CTATCGTCAAATCAAAGATGTCCCAACGGGATCCCCCCTCTATCCCTTAATAGCTGATATCTACATGGAACATTTCGAAACAACAGCCCTCTCCTCATCAAATCTCAAACCCACCTGATGGTTGTAGGCGCTGTTAATTAGTAATATTTTTCTGTCTTCTTCTTCTTCCTATGTCGTCCCCATTAACGGAGGTTGGCGACCACATTTCTAAAAGTTTCTCTGTCTTTTGCAACGTGGAATAATTCGTCTACAGTCATGTTTGTCCAGTCTCGAATATTTCGCAGCCATGACTTCCTCTTTCTACCTATTCCCTTTTTACCATCGACTCTACCCTCCATGATGACCTGCAGAAGACTATATTTATCATTCCGCAGTATGTGTTTCTTTGTTGTCGGGATATAAGGTTAGAACTACGCCTGAGAATACTTCGATGTTATGTGTTCTCTACTCTTCTTTATGGCTTGGAAGCGTGGACACTAAAACAAGTCCATCTGAATAAGTTGGCCGCTTTTGAATTTTGGTGTTACAGAAGAATCCTACGAATATCATGGATTCAAAGAATGTCAAACGTGGAAGTAACTAAAAGGATAGGAAATGAGGCGGAAATAATATTAACTATCAAAAGACGAAAACTTGAGTACTTAGGACATGTGATGAGAGGGCAAAAATACGCATTATTACAACTTATTATGCAAGGCAAAATCCGAGGAAAGCGAAATGTGGAAAGACGAAGAATATCCTGGCTTAAGAACTAAAGGAAATGGTTTGAATGCAGTAGTGCAGAACTTTTTTGAGCGGCAGTCAACAGAGTCTGTATAGCCATGATGATTTCCAACCTTCGATAGAAGATTGAACTTAAAAAAGAACAAGAAGTATGTGTCCAAAGTATGCAGTCTTGCGTACTTTTATTGTTCTCAACAATTTTTTGTCTCGACCCATCCTTCTCAGCACTTCCTCATTGGTCACCCTGGTAGTCCATGGAATTCTCAACATTCTCCGGTATATCCAAAGTTCAAAGGCTTTAAGCTTCTTAACTATTTGCGCTTTTAACGTCCATGTTTTTACGTACAATAGTTGCGACCAGACGTAACATTCGACAAACCTCAGGCTCAGCGCAGTATTCAGATTTTTGTCACAGAACAATTGCTTGAATATTAAGAACGCTGCCCTTGCCATTTCTATTCGTACCCTGATCTCTTGGTTGGATCTAATTCTGTGTTGATGTAAGCTCCCAGATATTTATATTTTGTCACTCTCTCTATTTGCTGTCCACCAAGAGTTAATTGTTCATTATTTATTGGACTCCTTGATACTATCATAAATTTGGTCTTATCTGTGTTGATGTCAAGTCCCATTTGAATGCATTCACTATTTATTGCAGCTAGTAAAGTTTGTAGTTCTTCTATACTCTCAGCCATAAATACTGTGTCATCTGCAAATCTCATGAAGTTTACGATTTTTCCACCAATTCTTATTCCCTCTTTTCTTTCCCATAAGGCTTTTCTAAATATGACCTGTGAATACACGTTGAAAAGCGTCGGAGACAAGACGCATACTTGCCTGACCCCTCTCGCAATCGGTATATTATTTGTGAATGACTATAAATTCTATAAGAGAAACACTCACTCATAAATGTTTATTTAGGTGCTGGTATAATTTTTATGCGAAAATAAGTTTATGTAAATTTATCAATTAATATAAATACTGTGTGTGTATGCAATCAAATTACGGTACTTGTGATGTTGATCTAAGACTTCTTCTTCTCCCACAGTGCACTGTGGGAACAGTGACAGACAGTGACAGAATCTCCTCAGCTGCGTCGTCAGGTTTGCACAAAAATAATACTGGGGTGTTTATCGCGCTGACTTATACAAGACTAAAACTGAGGTGCGTGTCGTCTCGTAGCTTTGCTCCCTTAAGACTTTAGGGGGCGGACTGTACAGGTCCGTATTAATTCACGATTGACAAGACATACACACACGTTAATTAAAGAATTAAATATAAAAACAAAATAATAAAAATTATTAATAAAAACTAAGAATATGTGTGGAGGGACGTAACAATTTGTTTCTATATCGTTCACCTTTACTACTGATTTCTGGATCCAGTATATAGCCTTAATAAACTCATCTTTTCTTTCCTTTCTCAATTCATCTATTAACTTCATATGCTGCACTCGGTCAAAGTCCTTCCTAAAGTCTATGAAGCATACATATGCACTCTTGTTATATTCCCGAAATTTCTGCAAGAGTACCGTCAACGCAAACGCAAAGTTATTTTTTATTATTTTTCTGTAGTTAACAAATTTTGTTTTGTTCCCTCTTTTTGGATATGACATTTTCCTTTCACATTGTCGGTGTTCACACATCAAAATAAAATAAACAACTCATCGTCTTTGTCCATGTTCTGTAACTATCTAAAAACTACTTCGTAGAGAGTAGAGCAATTAACTACGTTTAGTTACATAATGTATTAAGCAAAAGCCGTGCTAACAATATAAGTATTCATTCTAATTTTTTTGGAAAAGAATTTAATAAATATGTCGATTTGTTAATGTTTGAATAATACATTTTTAATACTCATTTGACTCTATCAATTACCAGAATAAAAACTGAAGTACATGCACATTTTCCAATTATAAAAAGATCAATATATTTTATAAATAAAATAATGGCTTTCATACAGAAACGAATTCATTGACTCGTTTGTAACGAAGTATTTACTTGGGCCGGAGAAGTTTATAATATCGGCAGTAATCTACTTTTAATGGGGGATTATTAAATAGCCATCATCAACATTTTGGTTTATTAGCAGGTCAGCTACGTTGGGAACATCAATCAAAATCTGATTTACAATTTCTTAGCGGGATTTACAGGTTTTTTACAATGCCAGTGTAACGGTATAGGGATTTATTGTTTTTAGATTATTAATGTTGCATTTAATAATAACAGTATTTCTCTTGGAGTCGATAATAATAGTAAAAGTTATTTCTGTATAGTATTCCAAAAAGCGAAGATAATAACACAAGATTGGAATATGCAATAAAATAGATCATACAAAACAATAAAAGAACCAATCACAACCTTTGGTACACACGATCAATAATCCAATTGGTTACAGTTGTGTAACGGGTAGCTTCCAAAGATTTCCAGTTTTTGGGCTAAGTATTGGGCTGCTTTCAATGCTACCTGCTTGTTAAGCTATAAGTCATCTAGGTCACAGGTACTAGGGAAGTTTGGGTAGGTCGGTATATGCTCCATGTTTTGTATGGTCCCACATTCGCATTTATTATCTGTTTCACGTCTAAGGTCCGACTTTATACTACTACTACTACTAAGGATTTCCACAGTTTTCACTGTCTTCCTTCACTCGACCGTTTTCTCCAATTTTCTCTGTCATTCCAGTCTCCATCTCGCAGGGTTCTTTTCTCCATAGCCTCGTCGATTTCATCTCTGAATGACCTTCGGGGTCTTCCTCTCTTTCTTCTTCCAATCGGGCTCCATTCTGTGATTTTGTTTATCCAGCGTCCTCTGTCCGCTCTTCTGACGTGGCCGTACCAGGATAGTCTCTTCTCCTCTATATAGTCGATTATGTCTGATTGCACTCCCATTCTCCGCTTAATCTCTGCGTTTTCAATTCTGTCTCTTTTTGTAAGTTTACAGCTTCTCCTCAGGAACTCCATTTCTACTGCTCTTATTCTACCTCTATTTCTCTTGTTTATTGTCCAGTTTTCGGACCCATATGTCAGGATACTTCTTGTCAGGGTGTTATATATTCTCTTTTTTGTCTTTATCGTAATGTTCTTATCCCACAACACTGAGTTTAGTTGTCTTATACAGTTTCTTGTTTGTCTCAGTCTGTTGTTTATATCTTCTTCTGTTGTTCCCTGGTTCGATATTATGGTTCCTAAATACTTGAATTTATCTGTTCCATTTATTTGTCTTCCCTCGTCTATCTCTAGGTTTCTCATATCCTTGTTTTCTGTTGTTAGGTATTCGGTTTTCTCTAAGTTTATTTCCATTCCGTTGTTTTTATATTCTTCTTCTAGTTTTCTGAGCATAAAGCTGAGATCTTCTTCATCTTGTGCGATGACTACTTGATCGTCGGCAAAACTTAAGGTGTATAGGTATTCGTCTCTTACTGGTATGCCCATTCCTTCGCACTTTCTCCTCCATGGTTTGAGTGTCTTTTCCAAGAATATTTTAAACAGAGTAGGGGACGTAGCACAGCCTTGTAGAAGTCCTTTTGTCATCTTAAATGGATTGTAGGCTTTATTTCCACATTTAATAGCTACTTTGTTTTCTTTGTATAGTGCTTTAACTGCTTTTATTAGTGTTTGTCGGATTCCGAGATCATTCATTGCTTCCCATATTTTGACTCTAGGTAATGAGTCATATGCTTTCTTTAGATCCACAAAGGCCAGATGGACCGGTCTACCTATTGCCATTTTCTTCTTTATCAGTTGTTCTAATGTGTACGTATGATCTAGGCATGATTTTCCTACTGTGAACCCTGCTTGGTCTTCTCCAATTTTTCCTATTATTTCAGTTTCTAGTTTTTCTTTAATAATTTTCCCGTAAAGTCTACCTACCGACGATATTATACTAATTCCTCTATAGTTTTCACATTTTTTCCTGTTTCCTTTCTTATGTATGGATGTGATGTATGCTTGTGTCCATTCCGCAGGTATTTCTTCTCCATTTAGTCCTCTTTCGAACATTCTATGTAGCATGCGGAATAACTTTTCCGTTCCGTTTTTAATTAGTTCGTTTGGTATTCCTCCGGGTCCTTTGGCTTTTTTGTTCTTCAATGTCTTGATTGCTCTCTTAACTTCTGCCAGGCTTATTTCTATCTGGTCGTATGCCCCATTTCCTGCATGTTCTATATTCTCTTCCTGAAATTGGGGACGGTTTTCTGTAAGTAGTTCTACGTAGTATTCTTGCCACTCGTTTTCACTAATTTTGCCGATCTGGGTTTTCTCTGTCTTATTTCGTTGAAGTGCTTTTAATATTCGCCATGATTCTGAATTTCTCGTTCCTCCGATATGTCGTTCTATCTCTGTGCATGCTTGTTCCCATCGTTCGTTCTTTTCATTTGTTACTCTTTTCTTTACCTCTCTGTTTTTCGCTCTATATAGGTCTAAGTCTTCCTGTTTTTTGGTGTTTAGGTATTTTATGTGTAGTTTTTTCTTTTCTTTTATGCATTTCAATGTGTCTTCCCTTAATTTGATATTCTGATGGGTGTTCCTTTGGTCGTCTTCTCCAAGAGCTTCTAAGGCCGCTGAAATCAGGCAGGTTTTTATGTGTTCATGCATTTCATCTAACGTGTCATATCTGAATTCTTCTAGTTTTTGGTCTAGTCTTCTTTTGTATAAATCTTTTATTGATTCTTCCTGTAATATATGTAATTTGAGCCTCTTTTCGTTTATTGTCGTTCCCGTTGTAACAATCGATGTATGTTTTTGTTTTGTCCAGATATAGGGGAATTCCATCCATGCCACCACAAGTTTGTGATCTGTTCCACACTCTGCCCCTCTTTTCACTCTGATGTCTTTCACTTTGATGGAGCTTTTGTGGTTCATGATAATGTAGTCAATAATGGATCTTAGTTTTCTTGTCTCTTGAGTCCATGTGTACTTATGTATATTTTTGTGTTTGTAAAATCCGTTCATAATTTTCAAATCATTTACTTCACATAGTTCTACCAATCTTTCTCCGTTGTCGTTAATTGTGTCTTCTCAAAATGGACCAACTGTTCTGTCATTGTCTTTTCTTCCGACTCTTCCATTTAGATCCCCCACTATTATTATTTCTTGTTTAGGTTTTCTCTTATCCATTTGTTCTTGAAGTTGTTCGATAAATCGTTCTTTCTCATTGGCTGGACTGTCTTCCGTTGTTGTTGTTCCAATCGTCTATAGATTTTTCCCATTTCTTCTTTAGTAGAATTCCAACTCCAGCTTTTGCGCGGTCTTTCTTTTCTACTCCGCTCCAACAATGGATTTAATCTAAGGTCCGACTTTATTTGTTTGGTTTTTACTGGTGCTACCCCTTTTATTCGGTTTAGTGTTGTCTGTGTCTATAGTGACTACTTGGAGTTGTACCACTGAGTATCTTCTTGACGGATGATTAAATTGCAGATTGGCTCCATAAAGAGAGAAGCGTTCATCGAAACTCGGTCCGTTTCATAATTTTTTTCTGTGGCTACTGAGGCTAGCAAATCCGGTGGCTCTATGAAATTTTTCTATTGGAGTTGGCTTCATACAGCCTGCAGTTAGTTTACAAGTTTCATTAAGGATGATGTCAACTCTTCTGGCGTGAAACAATCTGGGCCAAACCGGGCAGGCGTAGTCTACCTTAAAATATCAGATCGTGTGGGCGGTAGTTCCTCGAACTTTCGGGTTGGCCTCCCACCTGACGTTGGCGAGTTTTCTGAGGATGTTGTTTCTAAGACTGCCACTTTATGTCGAGTTTTCTCGCATTGGTATCTATTTACAGCGACATGTCTTACGTGATACCTTAGTAGACTGGTTTCTCCGTGTATTCGAGAACGGAGTCTGCTTTTTGTATGGCGGGTGTAGAGAAGGAAGAGACTTACGTGTGTCTTAACTGGGTTTAGTTTGAGTAAATTTTTTGGTAGTACTTTAGCATGGTTTCGAAGGCCCGCTCAAGTTTGCTTCCCTGTTTCTCAAAAGTTCCGTATACTCTTGTATTGGTTGGTTGTTCATGTATATATTGAAGAGAATAGGAGCCAAGATTTTTTCATAGGCAAGGTAATTATTTTCCTCCATCGACTCTTCTTTTGCTCAGAGAGACATAGAATCACCTGTTTTGGTACAGAAACTAAACAATTATTATTAGTTAATCTTTAAGCACGTCATCGAGTTTTGTCAACAACCTTCTTTGATTCACTGTAGCGTAGACGGAGCTCAGATGATCTAGTGAAACCTCTGTTATTTGTTTATTTTTGTACTCCTCTTTTTTGTAATCTGAGAGATTGAGAATTTAGCCGGTGCATGATTTATCTGGTCTAAAACTTGCTTGTTGTAGTATGAGGTTCTGATCGACTTAGTTTTCTTATATAATTTAGGATAAGTCTTTCATAGACCTTAAAAAAATGGAATAAAAGAGATACTGGTCGATAATTTTTGGACAAGTTTGGCTCTTTCACAGCTATAAAAGTGCTAGTATTATTCATAATTTCGGGACTCTGCAGTTGAACCGGCAATAATTAAGCAGCTCTAAAATCCAATTTTCAGCGACCAGATCCAAGTTTTTTATTTATTTTATCTACGCATTTGTCCACTCCTCCTTTCTTGCCACTTTTGATTGAGTGGATGGCTTGGTTTAGTTGTTTAATTGTGAAAGGTATTTTCTAGCAATTTATTTCCGATTGCGTGCTTTCACTTATTATTCATTTCTGTGGTCGTATGCTGGGCTTTCCGTTTAATAGAAACTGGTGAGCTACTTGATCTGGCATTACTTTATAGGGTTGTATGGTCCAGTGAGCTAATAGCTGTGCTTTTAAATAAGATTTCATGCCATCTTTCCACTGTATGTCATATCCAATATGTCCAAATGCTCTATCCACTTTGTTTGCCTTTCTTTGCTTAATATTTCCATGAGTTTTTGCCTCTTTAGAAATACCTGGTATTAAATGCTGTCTGCAGCCTCTGGGTGTGTATCGCCATGATATTCTCTTGATTGTCTCTACAAAGCTGTCGTATTTCTCTGGAGTAGGTCTCAGATTAATAATATCTTCTGCGAATTTTGTCCATTTGGACCTTTTTAAAGGTAAATCTTCTGCGGAAGGGACTTTTTGTTGTACTTATTAGTGCGTAAATCTGTGTTCCTATAGGTTTACGTTGGGTTTTTGAGATTGGTTTACAAACTCTTTTGATGCAGCAATCCTGGATCTTTAAGCAGAGCTGTTTTTAATCGTGCAGGAGTGAAAAGTTATTAGATTTTGAGCGCTCCTCCACCAATAGTCAAATATTGTCCATCTCTTTATACCCACAAAAGATTCTGTGATAATTGAGATCCCCACGAAAAACTGTTTTCTCTAATTTACAAAATGATAGCTCTACGAGAAGCTAAGTATTTCTTCTGGTGATTCGTATACTGATGTTACTATAATCTCGGCATCTCTATGGTTAGTACTTCAAAGCCATTTTATGTTGTTCTATTTTGCAAAACTTACACTTGTACTTAAACATGTTTTGCGAGTAGTGTATCTACGATTAGACGTATTCCATCTGTCTTTGCTCAGCATACACTTTTATCTCTATGTGTTGCCTGGAGACACAAAATGTTCCATTTCTTAGTTTTGCTGAATTCAGAATATGCTGCTTCTTTTTCGTTAGTCCGTCGATATTTAGGCAAACAATTTTCAAAGTTTCCAGAAAAAAAAATCCATTGGTACAGAATGTTTAAGTATATAAAGGAGAGAAAATAAAACTTAAAGCACTTCAAATGAAGACTTTCATAGAGGATTATGTCCAGTTTGAAAATTGCAGAAACTTAGATAGAATGAGTTGAAAGTATTATGATACTGCACGATAGGCGATGAAAGTCGAAAGCGATGATCATCATGAAATAAAGAAGTGAATTTGGTATACAGGAGTGATTAAAATGATTAAAAGAGATATAGACAATATGCAGAAAGCTAATGATTCAGTCAGTCAATCTGGATGACTACACTTTGCGCCGAGGCTGAAAGCCTATATAAACTCGGCGACAGCTTCAATCTTCACAAGAAAATTAAGGAAATTGCTGGTGTCTTCAAGAAAAAATAAGTCACTGGTATACATAATGACCAAAATGAATTAATAACGGACCCTAGCGATATACTTAATACTTGGAAAATGTACACAGCCAATTTGTTCAATGATGACAGAACACAAAAACCACCACAACTGGGAGACCATTTGTATGGCCCAAGTATTTTGAAAGCTGAAATTGTACACGCTATCAAACTATTAAAAAGTAACAAAACCCCAGGACCAGATGATATGTACGCAGAAACAATCAAGTTACTTAATGAAGAAAACCTAGACATTATTGTCAAGCTCTTTAACGACATCTACGATACGGGCCAGATTCCAAAAGATTGGCTTCGATCCACATTTATCGCCCTACCAAAAACACCACGTGCGAACTTCTGCAAGGACCACCGACTAATAAGCCTAATGAGTCACTTTTTGAAACTTTTCCTGAGAATACTTCACACTAGATTGTTTAAGAAATGTGAAGAGGTCAGTGGATGGAGTCAGTTTGGTTTCAAAAATGGACTTGGCACGAGAAAAGCGATGCAAACATTGATACAGAATTGTTTAGATCAAAAAAAGGATGTTTTTCTCTGTTTCATCGATTACGAGAAAGCATTCGATAATGTAAAACATGAATTGATGATAAAATACCTACAAGAGTTGGGATTGGATGCAAAGGATATAAGAATCATTGCCAATCTGTATTGGAATCAGACAGCAACAGTACGTCTTCAAAATTCCAACGAAACAGAAGATTTCTCCATTAAAAAAGGAGTAAGGCAAGGTTGTATACTGTCTCCAATGCTGTTCAATTTTTACGTAGAAAAAGCCTTCGCAGAAGCAGTGGAAGACTCTAATAAGGGTATTAAAGTTAACGGCATATTTATTAATAACATCAGGTATGCCGATGATACAGCCATAGTGGCAGATAATATCGAAGATCTTCAATGCCTTTTGAATGATCTAACTCTTGCAAGTGAAGCTCGGGGTTTGAAAATAAATATCAAGAAGACAAAATCAATGATTATAAGTAGAAATGATTACCCCAACGCAAAGATATATGTCTCTGGAGAAGAAATCGAACAAGTCAGGCAATTCAAATACTTGGGATGTTTGCTGAATGAGGTTTGGGACCCCGAGAATGAAATAAAGAGCAGAGTTGAACAAGCCAGAAATGCTTTTTTGAGGCTTCGTAAGTTTCTGACTGATCGCAAATTGGACTTCAACCTCCGATACAAGATGCTTAAGTGTTACGTGTGGCCTGTTCTCCTGTACGGAATGGAAGCATGGACGTTAAAGGCCAGTTCCATTAACAAACTTGAAGTGTTCGAAATGTGGTGCCTGCGTCGAATGCTCAGAATATCATGGACGGACAGGGTCAGAAATGAGGAAGTACTCAGAAGAGCGGGCTTACAGGATAGGGAACTTTTTAATTATGTAAAAAGTAAGAAGACTGCATACTTGGGGCACATTATACGAGGAGAACGATACACTTTTCAGCAACTGATACTCGAAGGGAAAATAGAGGGTAGGAGAGGTCTCGGACGTAAAAAAATGTCATGGCTGCGCAATATTCGACAATGGACAGGAATCCACAGCTATGAAATGCTTCGCAATGCTGCTAAAAACAGAATTATTTAATCCAGAATATTTAACATCTCACTTGACAAGACGATGTACGGTGGACGCCTACGCAGAAATGCATGGCACCTTAAGAAGAAGAAGAATGATTCAGTAGGGCTCCGTATATATAATAAAAGTCTGTGTTCAAAGTATCTTGTGTTAACTGATTAAATGTAGAAATCTTTGCAAATATTTTCATAACTGCAAAAATGTTACAATGTTAAAATGGTCTAGAAATCCAAAAATGTGTTGAAACATATAATTTTCCGCACGTCACTATTTTTGTCACTTTTTACGTAGAGATGAAATAACTTAATTGGAAACACATTTCCTAAACTAACAAAAAACGCTATGAGATTTTTTTTCCAAAAAATACGTCTAGGTGTTAAAAAAGCATTAAAATCTTTCCACTAAATAAATAATAAACAAAAAACCATCGAATGACTTTGTCGATAGATTAAGGGCATTGCCAATGGAGCGTCTCTAATATGGCTAATCCAGCGGAAGGGCATGGGAAGTTTCCTTTTGCCACGCATTAACCTTTGAGAGGCAAAAGGGAGTAAGCGGCGCGGAAACAAACCTTTTTCGACGGAAAATGAACTATAAAGGTTCGTCCTTTGCCTGGCAAATATGATTACACACTAGTCACTGGTTCAAACAATGTAAATTTCCTTTCGTATATAACGGTAATTCCAATAACGAGATTTTGTTGCCATTATAATTCGGTGTCGGTTCTAATCTAAAATAAAATGGCATTTGGTACTATTTTTGTCCGCTTCATCAAAACATTGGTATATTTATTCTTCTAGAAATAAATTGGAGCAATTTAGAATGGAAAAATAAAAAAATAATATTAACGAAATAAAATTGATGACCATCAAAAAAGTGACAGATAATAAAATTCACTATTACTGGCTGTATGATTTAGTTTATTGACCATAATTTTAAGAGGTCTTTATAATAACTCTATTGATTTATTGTTTAACCTTCCTACTCTCCCGAAGTAAATGTTACATTCTTTGTCTATGGGTACGGGTGGACCCAGTGGATAAAACTCATACCAGTTCCAACAAAATTACAATTTTTTTTATTAATTCGTAGAAGCTTTTGTAGTTTCATGTTATCGATGTATCAAAACTGAAAACATTTTTTTGTGTAATAAAAAATATAATAAAACTTTATATTCAATTAAAATTATATATTTATTCAATGCAACTTTTACAAAAGATATTTGAATGAACTAAAAACATTTTTTTTATAATAAAAAATATAATAGAACTTTATATTCAATTAAAATTATTTATTCAATGTGACTTTTACAAAAGATATTTGAATGATCAGGACAAATAAACCTCTTACATGCTTGACATCTTGTACTAGATTTTCTCCCGTCCGCAGTCTTTACACCTTCCACGTTTTGGACTTTCATTTGCATTTCCACTTGTTCCAGCTACTGCATGTAACATTGTTTGGATTTTTTGTGGAACGTTTGTTGTCATTCGGGTACTTCGGCATTTTTCTGTTAAATTATATGCCAATTATTTTATAAAAAGCCTTCTTTTATGTAGTTTGTTCCTATTATAGTGAGGATTTACATGCATATATAACATATATGCGTTAATTAAGGCCAAATCTAAAATATTATAAAATAAGCAAAGTGGCCACCTTCTAGTTCCTCTTTTGCAGGTATAAGATGACGCTAATTCATCTGTTGTATCTACACCTCCTTTGGTTCTATTGTATTTTAAAATAATGACTGGTTTCTTATGTTCTTGCAATGACACCTGGTCATCTAAATGCATCGAGGACAAAAGAATAACAGATTTACCATTTTTAGGACTTTATGAAACTAAAGTCATATTCTCCTGAAACCCAAAAATTGATGATAGGGCTTCTTTACTTTTATTTGGTAGAAATTTAATTGGAATAAAAGTTTTGTTCTTTCGTAATGTTCCAATTAGTGTTAGTTTACTTTTTAATAATTCAGTCGCTAAATGGTAGTCAGTAAAAAAATTATCCGTGGTTATTTTTCGCCCAGAATTCTGTACATTTTTTATAAGTCGTAAAACCTGATTTTCGGGGGCTTGAAACGGGGCTGATTTTCTGCTCTTTCTGTATACACTTCTACACAATACACATACGCAGTTTTGACATCAGATAAAAGCCATAATTTAATTCCATATTTCCCACGTGGTTTTATTGGAATATACTGTCTGAAGTGACACTTACCTCTAAATGGTACAAGTTGTTCGTCGACAGTGGGGCTTTCATATGGAACAAACATTTTGGAAAGTTGTGCTACAAATAAATCAAAAAAACTTTTAATTGGAGCTAACTTGTCGTGCCTCCGTCGAATAGGTCTATCCTCTTTATTATCAAATCGCAAAAAGCGGCTGATGTTACAAAATCGTTTCAGAGACATAGTAGCTCTAAAAAATGGGGCCTGCCATCAGAATTGCTTCAAAGCTCCCGCAGAGATTCTCCGGCACCTTTAGGAATACCAGCCAGAAGAAGTAAACCTTGAATAAAAATGCAAAATTTTAAGTTAATTTATTTTATAACTGTAATGAAAGTATTTACTTATAAAAGCTTCTAACTCTTTCAGTGATATTTCTTTTACAGTTAACATTTTTTCATTACATATGCGACCACGTTCAGTTTCCACTAAGAGTAAATTGAGCATTTCATTAGTGAAAAACAATCTCATTGAAGATATAGGTTCATCGGTAATCCGTTGAGAGGCATATCTGCTGTGACCTGGCACAGGATTTAGTATATTGATGGATCTAAACAATATACAACGCAATTAGTAAAACCCACAAATTTAGTAAGAAAATATATGTAGCACTTGAGCCACCACTTACCTTACACGTGACTAAGGTGGTGGATATTTGTTCCAAACTGTCCCATCGCGAGCAGTATATTGTAAATCTTCTTGTTCAGGAACTTCTATTTCATTTTTCGAATTTTCGCTTTCATCTTTGTCACCATCAACCGTAGATACATGATCTTCAGAAAATTCTTAATCTACTAACTCTTCATCACTAGTGACGGTTTCTAAATTAGTAGATTAATCTTAATTTTCTGAGTCTTCTTCAAGGATTTTTCTTAATTTCTCTTTCGTGAATCCTCTTCTGGACTCATTTTTCAGCAAGCGCTTGTTTATTATTCTGTTTTTCACAAATGATTGTACACCACACTCTCAACTCTAAACTTAAAGCAATCAAGTCTGGTACAATACTAACGATACTCGACAAACGCTCTCGAAAATAGAACCCATAAAATCTAATCACCCTCCTCAGAAAAATAAATAAAACAAACATCACGTACATTTGGGTACAGATGGACCCATAAAGAACAGATATGTTTCTTTCATTTCAAAGAAAACCAAACTGATATTTTAAAACGCAAATACGTTAAATTGTATATAAACCTTGTCTTAAGGATATCATGAAACATCACGTCTCAAATTTCTTCTTCTTGTAGTTCCTTCTCCTATCGGAGGTTGGCTATCATCACAGCTATCCGTACCTTATTGGCGGCTGCTCTAAAAATATCTATTGAGCTGCAACTATACCATTCTTCCTATGGATCTTTTACCCTTGATTTTACCTTGCATTATGAGCCTTAATATCTCATATTTCGCACCTCTGGTAATGTGGCCTAAATATTCCAGCTTTCTTGTTTTTATGTGCTTTATGACCTCGCAATCCTTTTGTAGCATTCTTAACACTTCTGCAGTTGTAACTCGTTGGGTCCATGGTATTTTCAAAATCCTTCTATAGCACCACATCTCAAATGATTCCAACTTCTTTATATTATCAACTTTTAGTGTCCAGCTTTCCATTCCATACAACAAAGTCGAGAAAACGTAGCATCTTAAGGCTCTTATCCTCAGATCCAGAGGAAGGTCTCGATTGACAAACAGTGTTTTCATTTTTATAAATTTTTGTCTTGCAATTTCAATGCGTGTCCTTATTTCTCTACCTTGGGCATTGTTTTCATTAACCGAGGTTCCCAGATATTTGTGGTTATTCACTCTTTCTACGTGTTTTCCCTCGATATCTAGCCTTCCTACTCTATATTGCTTAGAAATAATCATGAACTTGGTTTTCTTAACGTTCATTTGTAGTCCTTATTTGATACTGACTTGATGTAATCTATTTACTAAGCGTTGCAATGCTTCTATAGTTTATTTTTATGAACGAGAGAGTAATTAGCATAATTTTAACTGGTAGCTCCGACCACTCCATGGGCGTGCTCAAGATTAATTGAAAAATTACTTTGAATAATTGTAAAAAATAAATGAATTATTTCAGTGTTATAAAGTGTTATGTGTATATAAACAAAAGTGACCTCTTTTATCACACACTATATTAGAACTGACTGGCCTACATTAAAAAGGGTTTTAAAAAATTCACATTTTTTTTAATTTTTAAAAATTACAAAAGAGAAAAAGAGTTTTTAAAACCGTCTAAGGTATGTTAAATAGATGAATAAAAATATTAATATAAAACTTACAGCTACTTGTTACAAATCCAAATCAGATTCAGAAGATGAACTTTCAGAACCAAGATTTATAATAACTGGCTCGATCATTTTATCAGTAATATTGTCCAGCTTCCACATTTTTTCCTCTTCCTTAATAGTGTGATTTACTGCCTTTTCCCAGTTTTCAGGTTTTACATTATTTACGGCCTCCAAAAACAACTGTTTAACATCATGAATTTTAAAAGTGGTATTTTTTCTTGAAACTTCACTCTTTATCTGTGCCCATACCAGTTCAATCGGTTAATTCACTTAATTCAATTAATTCACAATAATATGGTGGGGATCTAAGTACTGTCATTCCACGATTTTTGGCAATTTCATCAATTTCGTATTTTTTAAATTTTTCTTTATGAAGGGCACACAACGAATAAAGTTCCTTTCTTATAGATCCGGGATGGTACGTAATATTTTTTGAACTCAGCCAATTCTGCAAGTCTTTTTTTACCTACTTGGTTGTGGGTAGTCCTTCTATAAGTCTGGAGTGATAACTTGCATTATCCATTACTATTACACAGTTCTTAGGAAGAAGATCTATCATGTGTTCGAACCATTCTTGAAAGACATCAGCGTTCATGTCTTCATGGTAGTCACCGGTACGAGTAAAGTACCTTCAACAAAACCGTCTGAATTGCCAATGTGTACTATTATCAGCCTGCGTCCCTTTCCTGATGGTGGGTTTAAACCAGTAGATAAGTTATTTACAAAAGCGTGCCTTTGACTTGTAACAGTTTCATCCTGCCAAAGTTTATTTGGTGTATGACCCTCGTTGATCCATGTTTCATCAAGATAAAATATTTTTCTTTTTTGGTTTCTCATTTCCTTTATGGTTCTTAGAAAATGTCTTCTCCATATGACAATATCGCTTCTTTCTAATAAAATAGACTTTCTGGGATTCTTTTTCCAGCGGAAGCCTATTTCTTTTAAAAGTTTCCATAACGTACTTCGACTCATTTCTAGGTAATCCTTATCATCTCAAACTGAGACAAGAACTTTATCCAATGTTGGAAATTCTTGTCTAAAGAAGAATTCATGCACTTTCCGTCGAAGTCCTTCTTTAAAATGATATTCTATTTGAAATTTTGGTTTCCCTGGAGCATTACGTGGCATTTGAAAACTACCACATTTCTCTTCTTTAATAACTCTGTAAATCGTAGATTTCCCAACACCAAGTGTACTGCTAACTAACTCAACGGTCTCATCAACACTTTCACATAAACGTTTGTCTGTAAATGATTTAAAACAATTAAATATTAATGTTTTTTCATTAACTGTTAGAGGACCAATTTTTCGGCGTTTACACGGCACTTCCAAATTTTCCATAACACTAGTATACACAATAAACTGCACCTTGCAACTGAAGTACCTACTTTTAGTGAACTGTTAAGAATTTTGAATACGCCACTTGGGCCTTCCTACAAAATGGAAAAACCCACTATCACATTTTCTGTGGAATAAGTTTAGAAGGTAATTATCTAGTCAATTACTGTCGTAGATTCCTGGAATTAAAGAATTAAATGTTTGATTGTTGAAACCCTTACTTCGTGGAATGCACTCATTTCAGATAAAATAAAACGTTTTATTTTATCTAAAGAATTAAACTTTATTTTGCAAATAGGTAGGTATTTATTAAACTTTTATTGGTTATATATAACCAATAAAATAAACATCTTACATTTCTTGCAAATTCATTAGTACCTGTTAACCTCCATCACTCCGACACTGGCAACCTTATTTAGGGATTAGTAAACCTCACAACTATTGTATTCTATTCTGCTCCAACCTTTATACCTGGTGGTCATACTCAATTTAAAATTGTTTTCCTATATACTTCTGTAAACTTGTTGACAAATATCTGTTTTTCATTGAGTCACCCGTATCAACAGTTTAGGGATTTGCATACATAATTTATTGTTTTATTACTCTCTCATACATAAAAATACACTATAG
Organism: Diabrotica undecimpunctata; assembly: GCF_040954645.1. Lineage (NCBI taxonomy): Eukaryota > Metazoa > Arthropoda > Insecta > Coleoptera > Chrysomelidae > Diabrotica > Diabrotica undecimpunctata. Next base: position 15,635,104 of record NC_092805.1, read on the forward strand.
ACTGTCTGCAAAAACAGCGGTGTCGTCTGCGAATCTTATGTTGTTTAAGATTTTTCCGTTTATTGATATACCCTGTTGTTTCTCTGATATTGTCTCAAATTTACGATATAATAAATATATAAACATTTGAATTTTACTACTGGATCCAGGCGTACCCAGAGACAATACAAAGGTTAAATTAAAAACATATTATAAATTGTACATCATAAATATACTTAAGGAAAATTTTCTTCCAGGGCAGATAAATTGTAAGACCAAAAAAATAATCAAATACGTGGAAAAAACTTTTGAAGATATACGAAGTAACACTGGTATTACAACAAACACCAATTGCGAATCTGGACCACCATTTACAGTCGAAGAAGTAAAATATGCCATCAAAAGCACCAAAGATGGTAAAGCAGTAGGCCCTGATAATTTTCACTCAGAATTCTTAAAACTTATGGACTATGATGGCATAAAATGGTTGACAAATATATTTAACAGTATATATGATACGGGCGTGGTTCCCCAAGAGTGGTTAGTGTCAACTTTTATAAATCTTCCAAAAAAACCCAATGCGAGAAAGTGCGAAGACTATAGAATTATAAGCCTTATGAGCCATTTACTTAAAACATTTCTAAAGGTCATCCACAAAAGAATATATACAAAATGTGAGGAACAACTAACAAGAACACAATTCGGATTTCGTGATGCTCTGGGAACACGGGAGGCCCTTTTTGCTGTACAGGTGCTATTTCAGAGATGCAGGGATGTGAATTGTGATATATACGTATGCTTTATAGATTACCAGAAGGCATTTGACAGAGTAAAACATGACAAATTAATAACTCTAATGCAAGAAATTGGAATTGACAACAAAGATCTTAGAATTATCAGAAACATTTACTACAATCAAACGGCCAAAATCAAAATAGAAGACCAGTTAACTGATAAAATTGCAATAGAACGTGGAGTACGACAGGGCTGTATTTTGTCTCCATTGTTGTTCAATATTTATTCTGAATGGGTATTTAAGGAAGCTTTAGACGGTTGTGCGAAAGGAATTCTAATAAACGGTGCATGGTTGAATAACATTAGATATGCAGATGACACTATAGTTTTTGCCGATAATCTGAATGACTTACAGATATTAACAAATCGCATAACAGAAGTCAGCAACAGATACGGACTAGCTCTTAACATAAAGAAAACCAAATTTATGACAATTAGTAAAAAACCAATACTAAACGCTCAACTTACAATCAACCAACAGAATATCGAAAGAGTCGAGCAATATACATATCTAGGCACCAATTTAAATAGCCAATGGGACCACTCAACAGAAATTAAACAGCGAATAATAAAAGCAAAAGCAGCATTCGTTAGAATGAGAACTATTTTCAACAGTCGAGACATATCATTAAAAACAAAATGCCGTCTATTGAACTGCTACATATTCACAGTTCTGCTCTACGGAATGGAAGCATGGACACTGACTGTTGCATCTATGAATCGGCTCGAAGCTTTCGAAATGTGGTGTTATAGGCGCATCTTACGTATATCCTGGGTTGACAGAGTTACTAATGTGGAAGTCCTGCGTAGAATGGGGAAAGAATGTAAAATTCTCATGACCGTCAAAACTAAAAAGTTGGAATATCTAGGTCATGTAATGAGAAATCAAGAACGTTACGGCCTTCTCCAGCTGATTCTCCAAGGGAAAGTAAATGGTAAGAGAGGACCGGGAAGAAGACGCATTTCCTGGCTTCAAAATTTGCGAAAGTGGTATAACACGACTACCACTGAACTGTTCCGCGCTGCAATAAGCAAAGTGAAGATAGCCGTGATGATCGCCAACGTCCGGAACGGATAGGCACTTTAAGAAGAAGAAGAAAAAAATAATATGAGGAAGAAACATGCCCCCTTCCAATTCCTACTATATTTTTTTCACTTTTTACCATTTTCAAAGGTTGCAGCTCTGGTCTATGCATATTTACCATTTTCTGTATAATCAACAATTAAAACAGTTGACCCTTTAATTAAACTATCTTTTGATTATAATATATGGTCGTCTTCTTACTATTACTTTTAATATTATTCCATTTTTAAATCACACTGAAATACCGTTATATTCAAAAACTAATCATTAGCTAGGTATAAATTTTATAAACTGTAATTAAGAATATTGCTTAGAGAAAATCGTATCGATTAATAGAATAATATATTGTTTTGCTTATAGCAGATCACTCACCGCACCTTAATATTCTTTTTCTCGACCAAACGATCAATCACTTTTTAATCTGGTTATCTATCAACAAATTAATTACCATCTACAACTATTTCCACACTTAGTATTTAGCTGAAGGCTCAAAAGAAGTTGCTTATCGCGGTTATCGGTGAAACGTCGGATTTCCATTTAGGAATCATTAGGCAGTGTACAAGGAGGATCATCCAAGAATCATAATCTATTTAAATTTATCGCGACGAATGACAAAACGTTGTATTGACGACTTCTGATATACAGCGATTAATATGGTCAATGGGCCAGTAAATCAATTGAAAAGGGGTAAAAGCCCAGGTCATCATGAAGTTTACGCAGGAATTTTCAAACATGTTGATAATAAACAAATTACATAATTATCTTTTTAATATAATTATACGATTCTAGTCAATTTCCTTTTGATTGATTCTAATCAACCTTTGTCGCCATACTTACCAGAGGAAACAAATCATAAAGTTTGTTAAAACAACAGACTAATCAGTTTGATAAGTCACGTAATAAGAGTAATCCATTCAAGGAATGATAATATGGAATGATATACACAATTCGGATTTTTTGAAGGGCTCGGCATTAGAGAAGTACTACTTTCGTTAAAGTTACTTGAACGAAAAAGCTATTACCAAATTTTTGGTTTTATATGCTTCATAATCTTATAAATAGACTTCGGGAAATATGCAAATAAAAATGTAGAAAATATGCACGTGTTTACCCGAAAATATGCAAATATTTAACAAAATATGCATACAAATAAATAAAAAAAATCGTAAAATAGTAACAATTTTATTTAAAAAAAAAGTGTACATAACTAAATATTTCCTACTATTCATTAAGATTTACATTTATTTTAAGTAACTACATCATTTTTAAGTATGAATAAACTTATTTAGAATTATGGTAACAATAAATGACCAAGTGGTGTTCAAAATTTTCTAACAAAAACTTGTGGCTTCTGTCTGAGTACATATATTTATATATGGAAAAACTTCGTTCAACATCAACTGATGTAACGGGAGCATTTTTCAAACTAACCAAAACATTTGGTTCTAAATTAATTGTTTCCGAAATATTTCCAGCTAGAACACTGACTACTTCAGAAAGAATATGGTAACCTTTATTTTTTTCCATAGTAGCTTCAAATTTTTTTAAAATATCTTTTCCAATATTACCTCTAACGTTCCGACAACATGACGCAAATTCTTTTATTAATGCTGTACTTTCGAACAATGACAGTTTTGGTGATTCTAACTGAGTAATTGTTTTTTGAACAAAACTAAAATTTGATTTTATAAATGAAAGTTCTTGTTGAAGCAAGTTACTCTGAAAAGTTTGTTTAGAATCCAAAAGAGATTGGGAACTTTCATCTGTTAACGTATCAATTATGTTCTTTATTTTAACAAAATGATCTGCATAAAAATTAGCTGCTTCTAACCATGTTCCCCATCGCGTTAAAATAGGTTGTGGTGGAAGAGGAATGTTAGGTAGCATTTCTTTATAAAGTTGAATTCTTATAGGAGATTTAAGAAATACTTTTTTGACACTGGATATCACGGTATTTACAAGAGGAAACTTTTTTCGTATTTCCTCTGCAACTCTGTTTAATCCATGCGCTACACAAGTAACATGTATTAAATCTGGGAAAAATATTTTTAAATTTTGTCCTGCTTTCACCATATAAGGAGCAACATCCGATAAAATAAGCAGTAATTAATTAGAAGGAATAGTTGTCGGAAGAAAAAAAGTTGCTAATGTTTCTTGTATAAAACGCGAAATTGTTAAAGCATTTGTTTTCTCAAGTTGCTGGCATGAAATAAGATGAGATTTTGGTAAGGTATCTTCTTTAAGAACACCAATCACTAAATGAGCAATATACTTTCCTGAGGAATCAGTGGTTTCGTCTACAGATATGTAAAAATAATTATCTGCAATTTTTTCCTTAATATTAATTAACACCGACGAGTATAGCCCGTTCACATTATTTCTTCTTAGAGACCGATCACTTGGAACATTAAGTTTGCAATATTTTTTTAGAAACGAACTAAAATTTACATTTGCTAATTTTGAAAGCGGTATGTTTGCAGACACTAATGCGCGACACAAGTCTTCATTAAAAGTTTCTTGCTCATCTAATTTTTTTGAAGTAGATTGGAAACATTTAACCATTGAAGTTTGATGTTTTCCTCCTATTTTTCCTTTTTTTGCAATGTGTGAAGCAGTTCTCACATGTTGGTCTATCTGAAATTTCTTCTCACATGCTATCTATAAATAAAAATAAAAACCTTTATTTTAACCCAACCTTTAAAATATAAAAATATACAAGGTGTATTTGGTTAATCAAATAACTGGTTTGGAAAAAAAAACACTCGCTAAATGTTTTAAATGCAGTATTAATCCACAAATTAGTTTTTGTTACTAACCATAAGTACATCATATAACTTATTTTAAAATTCAACAAAAGTTTTTTTTTTGTTAATTCAATTACAATAAAAATAATTGTGTTTTAGAATAGCTGACTTCATAGAAAAAAGTAAAGGTGAAAAATTTTTCTAAATACACACCACTGTATTGTACCATGGACAATTTTTTCTCACTAAAGGAAGCTATTTTTCATTTAAAAACAACCTACGAGTACTAAATTTCAAGTAAATACGTTTATTGGTTTTAAAGTTGTTGTTGTTATTAACTAAAAGAATTTAATTTTTTTTAATTTTAACACCCTGTATCTCGAAAAGTAAATAAGTTTGACCCCCCATTAACTATATCGTTTTGTTCAATTTTTCGAGAAGTATCTACAGTCAAACGTTGTAAGTGTCATTTGGAAACACCCTGTATGTATGAAATATTAGATATTTAATAGAAAATATTAGATACTTACAATTTTGCCACAGACTGAACAGTAGATTTTTCCCATATCCATAGACAGCTCTTTATAAGGTTTAATCCAAGTTGAAGCACTGGTTGTTTTAGGCATTATAAAATCACAATCTTCCTTTTTGTTACGCACAACGAGTGTTTACGCTTTGAATATCAAAACAAAAATGATTTACAAATCTGAGCATCAAATTAGAAATGTTTAGGTACCTAATTCAATAAACTGGGAGATTTTGGAAAATCCCTAAATTAGGAACAAAACTATTAGCCGTTTACCTGCTGTTAAGATACAATAAATTGTAGATAGATTTGGGGATTAGATCATAAAATGCAAATGAGCGAACCCTTAGCGATTATCCAATAACTGAATGCCTCAGTGACCGAGACTTTCTAAGAATATTGAGGGCTACTTAAATTGATCTTCTTTGAAATTGTAAATGTTTTGTACCTGTAGAGATTACGTACTTAGATCATTTCTTGATTAAAATGACTACAAAATTTTATACAAGAATTGAAATAAATTGGTATGTTTAAAAATTTTCAAATACAGTATAAAAATCTGAACTTTTATGCACTTTATGCAAACTTTTATACAAATATGCCAAAATATGAAATATTTGCATAAAATATGCACAATATGCAAAATATGCAATATGCATATTTGCCGAAGTCTACTTATAAACAATATTACTTTGTACGGAAATACCTGTTACACATTAAAAATGTCCAGTTTTCTTGGTCGAAACTATTATATAAACGTGAAAACATTATTATTTTGTATAGAAACACTTGTTAGACATTAAAAATTTCCAGTTTTTCTGCTCTGAACTATATATAAGTGAAAACAATATTATTTTGTACGAAAAGACCTGTTACACATTTCAAATGTCCAGTTTACCTAGTCTGAATTATATATAAACGTGAAAACACTATTATTTTGTACGGAAACACTTGTTAGACATTAAAAATGTCCTGTTTACCTGGTCTGAACTATATATAAACGTGAAAACAATATTATTTTGTACAGAAAGACCTGTTACACATTACAAATGTCCAGTTTACCAAGTCTGAATTATATATAAACGTAAAAACAATACTATTTTGTACAGAAACACTTGTTAGATATTAAAAATGTCCAGTTTTCCTGGTCTGAACACCTGTAAGACAGAAAGGAGAAAGTAAGTAGAACAGACGAGGGGAAAGAAGAACCACCAACTATTTTTAAAGTTTTAGACGCTGTTAAAGCAGCCCATTGATAGGAATAATAAAATACTTATTACTACTATATACTTAATACTACTACTACTACTGCAGCATAAACAAAAATGGAGATATTTTTGAATGCTCTGACAGCAGAGAAATTGCGTTCATATTAATTAAAGCATATAAAATATTCTCCACTATACTATACCACCGTGTGGCACCATATGCAAAACGAATAATAGGAAAATACCAGGTTGACTTCAGAGGTAGTAAATCGACAGGTACATTATATTTCAAACCTGACAAAAATTTAAAAAAAAAACAGTAAAATATGGCATATACACTCACCACATATTTATAATGTTCAGAACAATGGAGTACCAAATCAGTTGGTAAATTTAACGGAACTAACCTTTGAAAAAGTTGAATGTAGATACTGTATTAATAATAAATATTTATTATTTTTTTTTTATTTATTTACGCTTTAACCACCAGGGTTATTAGCGACCTAAATATATAATACAGGTGAAGTTATAAAAAATTACAATAATTGATACAGTCCTGAGTCTTTAAGATAACTTATTGTGTTTTTAATGTTCATGTTTTTTCCTAGGGCTTCCTTTATATTATTTGGTATAGTGTGCTTCTTTCTTGCTGCTTCATATGTTTTGCACTGAGTTAGTATATGCTTCACGGTGAGTGTTACTTGACAATTTTCACACATTGGCGGCACAGTTCGCGTAAAGAGGTGTTTATGTGGAAAGTTACTGTGTCCTAGTCGCAAACGAGTTATTCTCACTTGGTCCTGTCTATTCGCTGTGGGTTGGAACCATGGTTTCACTAATTGTTTGATTTCCTTGAGTTTATTTTGTGATGCACTCCACTTATTTTGCCACGCACTTAACACTTTATGTTTTATTTCTGACTTAAAGTCATCTGAAGAAACCTCATTAATAAGAATGGAGTCCTGGCTGAAGGATGCTAAGCGTGCTAGTTCATCTGCTTCTTCATTTCCTTGTATACCTGAATGTGATGGAACAAACATGAAGTTAACAGTGATCTTATTATTATTTAGAATCTCTATTTCTGATTTGATATGTGAGGCAATTGGATTATTGGTATATAAACGTTTGATAGTGTGAAGTGAGCTTAGTGAATCGGTTATTATGAGAGACGGGGACTGTTTTGACTCTTTTATGTGGATAAGTGCTTGTAATATTGCAAACAACTCCACAGTATATGACGAAGTAATGGGCTTGAATTTAAATTTTAAGGATGTATTGGGTGTAAGGATGGCTGCACCAACACCGTTTGAAGATTTGGATGCGTCAGTGTATATCTTATAGTGATTTTTATAAGTTTCCATTTCTGTTAAGAATGATTGTTTGATCAGGTCTGTTACAGTCTCACGTTTTTTATATATACTAAGGTTAGTATTAATCTTGGTAATCGGTATTAACCAAGGTGGAGAAGTTAGGAAATTTGTTGGGAGAATTTCAGGAAATTTAAGATGTAGGTCATAAAGGTTTCTTCTAACGATTTCGTAAAATTGTGGATCTAGTCTTGTTGTAGAGAAAGTGTCTTGAAATCGATCTGTGAACGTATTGGTATAAGTAGGGTGTTCCTTATTACTAGCTATTTTAGAGGCATATGAGAGAGAAAGGTATTTGCATCGTAAACTTAGTGGTGGTTCTCCTGTTAAGCATTGTAAACTTTCAACTGGTGTCGTTCGAAACGCACCTGTAGCTATTCGTAGAGCTGTGTTTTGAACAGTTTCTAATGTTTTCAATACTGATATTTTACTTAATGAATAAACTATCGCACCATAGTCGAGTTTGGATCTAATTAAGATTAATTAAAATTTATATACATGTAATAGTGTATTTTGATCTGCTCCCCAGTTTTTGAAATATTTATTATTAAATATTAAAACAATAGTTTTATTTAAAAAAAATGGCTCTGCTTCTGGCGAACGTACAACAAATGTTGTAGAAGAGAATGGGTTAATGATGAAGTGGGGATGGCTAAGTAATACTTTAAGTAAAGTAAGATCAGCTATTGCAAGAGTGGCTCTGCTTAATAAGGCTACAGAAAAAAAGACGAAACAGTAGAACAGTATAAACATTGTAGAGAAAAGAAATTAAAAGTAAATATGTTAGGTTAGAATAAAGCAACAAAAAAGGACAGCAAGTAACAGCAAAAAATTAAAAAAGCTGGTAAACAAGATCAGACAGGACTTTATAACTACTAGTAAGATTAGAAGGTTCAGTATTAATATATTTTGCGATTAAAATACCGTAAGCATTCTTCGTTCCACTGGGAGGTATACTGAGGATAATTATAAAAAAAAAGAAAACAATTTAATAAATGTCTAATAACATCTTCTTCTTCCTTTTTATAAGCAACTCTACTTGTTCATTGGCAGATTAATACCTCTATGGAAGGTTGTCACTCCATCTTTTGTGTGGTCGTCCGATACTTCTTCTGCCGTTTGGTGACTTATCTGTTGCTATGTTGACGACACCGGTCTCCCCATTCTTCTTATGAGGTTATTCCATTCCAGTGATTTCTCATTACTTTGCATTACAACGAATATTGTATCTGTACACTATTCTCCACTACGAAAACCCTATTGTTAAATATCTTGTATTTGTAAATATTATATTAAACGTCTTCCACCCGGTATATGCTCTATATTATTACCTAATTAGTTAATTATGAAAGCGCAGCTATTAATAACGCCATTTTGAATCGTGGGCGTTAAGAGAAAGGCCTGTAGTAAATGCTGTATCTATGGACTATAAAAGTGAAATTATAAAATTCATGAAGGAACTAACTGAATATCATCGGTCACGAAATGAACTAGAAAGGCTGTGATTTGTTTAAAATGCGAAATATAGACCGAGAAGTCAGTTCCTAGGAATAATTAGTAGCAAGAAATTCTTGGAGTAGAAAAACCCAAAAGATGAAACACAATTTGAATTTTAGATCGGCGGAAATTTTATGGAACTGACGAGAGATGAAAAGAATCAAATTTCATTAAAAAGTTTATAGCTTCATTATATAACTCATAAAACAATAAATTTTATAAAATATATATATATATATATATATATATATATATATATATATATATATATATATATATTATTGTGATATTTAAAGTCTTGGTGCGCCAAGCAATAATTAGCTAATTAATTTTTTTGATTAATTAAAATTATTTAAATGATATGATTATGACTCTATCACAATTTTTAATTCTTTTATCTCAGGGTTAAATTCGTGCTTCAATATCTATGCTATTACATGTGAAAGGTAAGGTCCAGAGAATACCGGAATAATAAAAAACACATATGATCTAACACTATATATTGAAATAAAAATAATGAAATAATTCACACTCAAAAGTTTTCAATAAACAAATCTCATATAAGGATTCTCAAAATTTTGTTCTCCGTACGTGAACAATCAACATTAATGGTACAAACAATATTAATTGAAATCTCAAAATTCCGAACTATTCTAACTCTCCTAATCAAAATATTTATATCCTTTCTAAATTAAGTGTAAAAATTGTGTTATCAATAAAAGAAAAAACTGCAGAAAACAAAATATCTCTCTCTGATGATGAGTGGTCCAAATCCTTGTTCCTTGTAGACTATATTATCTCCTCTCAACCGCTCCCTATGTAATCAGCAATATTACACAGATTGTTGCAAGTATATCGTCCTTAATGATCTCCTTCAAAAGCACAAATCATTCAAATTATGATAGCCTTTCTCCTCTCGATAAACTGAATCTCTCGTTGGCCCGAGTGAAAAATGACTCTTGGAATATCTTCTCTTTACGATAAACTGAATCTCTCGTTGGCCTGAACAGTGACTCTTGGAATATAAGTAGAGAAATATGACTTACAATATTTTGCTGCTTCAGCTTCTGTCAGATACACTAACTCCACAAAAACTCACTAACATTCAACACTACTGCTTGCTACATTTCAGGAACCGCCAGAGAACAATCACTGTTCCTCTTACAGATTTGGAAAACCAACTGACTATATCTTTTCTCTCTCCTCAATCTCGCTAAACTTTTTCCTACATACTTATCCCACCTTTTTCAATCTCCGCCAATCAAAACTCGTCACAATTCCCCCATTTTTTCATTTCGATAACAAACAAATTTTTACCTATACTTATAAATTTCCTAAAACTTATTTACAAATAATATTTTTCTATAATTCTTAAAAACTAACAAAAACCTCTTTCTATAATCCCTTCTATTGTCTTTAATCACTGCATTAATGTATTTCAATTGTCTTTGGGATTTCACTTAAAATTATGCGGGTCACTCAAGTATAACAAAGAAATAATTTATGCAAAGCTTACATTTTGTTTAGTACAGGTAATTCAAGAAATTAATAACTCTCCTTCTTCGAAATGTTTGTTGGATATTATCCTACTTATCTGAATTATTTTAATGTTTTTTGAACTTTGAAATATTTTAAACAAACCACTATTTTTCTCGATTTTACATATCATAACAATATATATATATATATATATATATATATATATATATATATATATATATATATATATATATATATATATATATATATATATATATATATATATATATATATATATATATATATATTATATAAAAATATAGATATTCATCAAATTTGTCTCCTTCTAGAGTAATACAGTATATTTTTTCCTTTAAAACACTATTTCGACACCTTTTCTTAAACCTACAAAACAAGAATAAAACATTCCAGAAACAAGATTTATTATTATTTATATGAAAATAAAAAAAAAATTTAGTCGGTATTAAAATTGTACTCACTAAAGTTGTTTTTTTTTTTGCTTAGGCTTATCGTCATACAGCCAGACACAAAAGGACTAAGACAGTCATCATTATAATTATTTACCTAAATGCCCTATCAAAATAAAAGATTACATCGATATTAGGAGAACAGGGACAGGTCACGGAGAGGAGGAAGTTATATAAATGATTTAAAACAAAGGTAACAAGATTAACTAAATAATTTTTAGAGAATTATAATGATAATTTTTCGAATGTTCTAACAACCATTCAAATTTCGTCATTTTGTGTCATGTGGAACAATTTCACCCAATCATGTCAACATTAGACAGATAATTGCATTCAGTGCAATTTTCAATCCCTATGACAACACGATCAAGTTTGACAACTTCATCCAAATAAATTTCAAAATGTCACGTTTCGGCAATGAAATAAAAACATAACAAATCACTCGAATAGATCAACTGCTGTTAGCGAATTAGCAAAAAGTGGTGTAGAAGAACAACAATTGCTAAAAATTACTGGTCGTGGCAATCAGAATTCTATAAAACCATACTTGCTTGGTAACAGCACGAAGCCGAAGCAACGAGCTTTCGATTGTTATGAAATTATCTCGTCTGTTATCAATGTCCTAGGGATATTACTACTGATAATTTGCTGTCTTTTAAAAATTTAATTAAAGAGTTGTAAATATCTACAGAGCCAAGTGATAATAAATATAGTATATTTCAAGGAGCTGCTATTTTATATTTTAATAAATCATTTATAAGTTTGGATGAGTAGACTCTATTTTTAGAACAACCAAAAAATATATGATCTAAATCACTTTCCTCTCCACAATGCTCACCCTTTATTTTAAATAAGTGCTTTGGATAACATGCGTGTCCGAAACGTATTCTAATAATGGAGGTTATCTGCTAAAGTTGGTTAATTTTACTACTTTTCTGTACTACTTTCTGTACTTTCTTCTCTATTCAAAGTAGTTTTCTGTAAATTTGGTATTTTCGGGTTTTCTGAAATTTTTTGCATAATTTTTGTACTATTAACAGCGCGTTTAGTAAAAAGATACTGTCAACCAGTCGTCGAATCATGCTGTTATGTTCATAAGTGATTTCATCGTGTACTTTTTTAGATCTTTGATAAGGTCTTGGCGGTTTCAATCCAGCATTATTTTGACGATGTTCTTTTAAAATATTACACACAAATGATTTGTTAATACCTAAAATTATTTTTATTATTAGTATTAACATAATAATATTAACAGTTTATCTGCAGCTTCATCAGTAAATTTAACCCTCTTGCACCCCTTCTCTGCCTGATACTTTTTTATGTGTATTTAAAATCACACATTTTTTCTCAACAGTAAATTTTGTTTTTTTTTGTTCTTTTAATCGAAAGCAAAAGAGCATTTCCATCCATTTTTTTTTCGAAATATGTTGTCTTGACTGCTAGTCAGTTGACACAGGTACAATTTACATTTAAATTTACATTTTTAATACTTTTGCATTGGGGACAACATTAGCTACAGTACACCATGTTTTTTTAATTAAATTGTATAGCTTTGTGTTTCTTAACAAATTTAAAACATTTTTATAGTTGCTGCTGTTTGAGATAAGAATGTCTTTTAGCTTGGTACCAAGATTGTATTTACTTCTGGCTGTTGGGTAGTGTTGACAGTCAAGAGGTACGTGTTTTACGGAAGTCGTGGTGTTGCAGAACTGGCACAAAGTCTGATTGCTGGAATTCATTAGGTGTCCATATGTATCCTATTCTTAATTTCCGAATAATAGATTTGTCCTTTCTTTTCATTGGTAGGAGCTGGTTTGTAGAAAATGTTTGGTTGGAGAACGCTTAACTTGGTATTGCTCCTTTTCCAATGATCATTTTAAAGACCCAATATTTTTTGTTTAAAGGTTTTTTTTATGGCCTTGGCATAGCCAATTGATCAGACTATTTTGTAATTTGTATTCACAGAACAACAATAAGAGTTCGAGTTAGTAATGTTAGAAATGTAAGTTTTTTTTATTTTTATTTTTTTTTTATTTATATTTATTATATTTTTTTTTATTTTTTTTTATTTCCTTATATTACTTTTTGATATTGTATGTAATATGTATATATATTTTTTATTTTGTTTTGGTCATCTTTTGTAATAATTTTCTTTTAGATTTTTTTTTGTTTTTTTTTATATTTTTTTTTTATTTATTTTATTTTTTTATATTTTTTTATTTTTTTATTTTTTTATTTTTTTATTTTTTTATTTTTTATTTTTTATTTTTTTTTTCGTATTAAAAGGTTTATTACATGATTGGTATGTTCGAAAATTGCTTACAAGTTTCATCTTAATTCTATGGTTAGTACATTAAGTTTATATTTATAATTTCTTATTAACTAATAAATACAATTATAGATTTCTACATTTCCAGAGAAAATTAATTCATTTATGTGAAATGGGAAACAGACATTTAGTTTTCGTAAGTTTTCATATAAACATGTAATATTTCCTTGTTGGTTTACACATTCTAATAGGATATGTGTTAAATCTCCATATTTACCACAAGTACAGTTTGGAGTGTCTGCTAAATTCATTTTTTACATTTTTGAAGAAGTTAGAGCATGATTTGACCTTAGCTAATAATAGTTTTAATAAAAGTTCTGTTGGACTCTGAATGAAACCACCTTTTTTTAAGAAGTGTGGGTTGCCAATATTTAAAGGATGACTGACTTTCGGATTCCGTATAATCGGCTTGCCATTTTAATTTGAGCCGATGTTTACTACATAAATCTATATCTGACATCGGTAGAATATTGTTGTCTATGGTTTCTACGCTTGATAATACTTCTTTTGCCAAAGCATCTGCTATTATATTACCCATTATCCCAGAATGGCCTTTGATCCATGCGATAATAACTTCTCCTCCGAGCTTTGAAACCTCGTACCTCGAGTACAATTTTAAAATCTCTATATCAAGATGAGTCAATTGCTTGGATTTATTTGTTACACATAATCTTTCTACTGCACTTTTACTGTCTGTAAATATTACACAGTTCTTCATTTTCTTTGTCAAAGCGTGAGAAAGAGCAAACTTTAAACCCAGCATTTCGGATGTGTAGATGGTGGCTTCATCAGGTAACTTATATTTATGCTGTAGTCCAGAATTCTGTTGGTATACTGCGCAAGCAGTGTTATTTCCTTTTTTGAACCATCAGTTAACATATAATAATAATTAGGCCATCTCTTCTGAATTTCTGCGTTAAACATGGGGCCTTGGACATCATTGAGATATTCTGTCTTGATTGTTATTGAGAACAGTACATGAGGCTTTTCAGTATAAACTGGTGGAAGATGACCCTTATAAAGTACCTCTTTAAATTTAGACAGATTTGTATAGCTTACCGCCACGAGTGGAGATTTTTTCTTAAACCAATACCTTTTAGTCAAATTTAAAACAGCCAGATTGTGTATATCTTTGAGAAATACTTGGTCTCTGCTAATGGTACGAGCTATATATTTGTCGGTAAGATACTGCCTCCGTAAATTCAATGGCGGTTCAACAGCTTCAATTTCCATTACATTAATTGGTGTAGATTTTAGATACCCAAGGCACAAGCGTAGGCACTTATTTTTCTGTACCTCAATTTTTCTTAAATGGGTGTTCGATGCGTTTTCAATACAAGTGACAGCTATAATCGAAAACTGGTCGTATCATAGATCGATAAAACATTAAACTAATGTTGGGATCTGCACCCCAGTTTGGTTTACAGAAAGCTCTTAGGATATTCATAGCTTTTTCGGTTTTTTTAATGATATGTTGAATTTGATCTTTCCACAAAAGTTTTCTGTCTAAATAAGTTCCCAGGTATCTGATACAGTTTTTAATTGGAAATTTGAATTGACCACAATTTATATACCCTTCTGGAATTCTATTTTTTCTAGAAAAGAAGCAGATTTCTGTTTTGGATTCTGATAATGTTAATCCATTTGATTCATAATATGCATGTATTGTTGAAATAGCTGTTGTTAAATTATTTTTAGAAACATCGAGTGATTTGTCTGATGAATAGAGTACCACATCATCTGCAAATTGTAGTATTTTTGTGTTAATAGGAACAATGATTTCTAAATCTATAATATATAAAATATATAAAAGTGGACTTAAAATTCTTCCCTGCGGCAGGCCTATATTGGACAGTCGAGGAGAAAAAATTTTCTCATTGATTTTTAAGTAAATCAATCTCTCTGAGTACAAAGTTTTCAAAAAGGATGTTATACCTATAGGTATCCCGACTAACAATAACTTGTGTTCAAGGATATCCAAATTTACATTATCAAAAGCAGATGATACGTCCAGAAATGCAGCTGCAGTAGATGAGTTTTCCGTGAAATTGACTTGAACTGTTGTTACGAGAGCAGTTATGATATCTTTCGTGGATTTAAACTTGCGAAAACCAAATTGGGAGTGTGGGAGAATGTCATTAAATTCTAACCTGTTTAAAGGTTCTTTTTAGATCTGATGATGTTTGATTCTTTGTTTCGTCCATATTTAAAATAACCGAAATTGTAACACAATTGAGATTCTATTTATTGGACGGCCCGATATAAGGTCGATGGTTTTGGCTTTAAAAGACACATCAGTTTCTGCCATAATTCCCTTAACTGATCCTTAGTTTTTTCTTTGACGCATTTTTTTGAGGCCTGCAAACAAGTAGTAATTGCTGAAGACCTTATCTGAAGAATAAGCAATTCTACCTAGATGCAACTCATGTACCGTTGTAATTTTTGTAATCGACTTCTGACAAAGAGCATTGTCTATATTGTGCTTTTTCTACTTTGTTGGTGCTTCTCTTCGTAAGGTAATCAACCACAAAATATTTAATTAAACCCAGAACCGCTATCGGAAAAGAGCAGAAAACATCAAGAGGTAAATAATAAAAGATGATAAAAAAGGTCTATTCAGGACAAAAATATGCTGAAATATGAAAGAAAGTTCTAATTTGGAGGAATAAAGCCAATAATATTGAGATACCACTATTGAAAGAACAGGAAAGAAATATTTTTGCTTGTGGAAAGATCAGCTGTATACATGATATAGAGGATCTGAGAGTTGTGGTTTTGTGCTTTTATCTAACTTTTACCTTACTTGAAAGTGTCTATATTAAAGGTAGGATTTGAGGATAGGGAAAATGTGTTCGATAAGCTTTCCCTGATTTTGTATAATACTCCATCGTGCTAAACTTTGTCGAAAGCTTGAGCAATCTCTAAAAAGGCAACTGAGTTCTTGAGGTGTGCTAGTTGACACTTGGCTTGGAGTGGTATCCTATATAGCTTTGTGTATTGATCTCGTAAAATATTCCACCGTGTTCTCTATATCAGAATTGGTTTTTAAAGGAATATAGAGATCCAACAAGTTATCGAGATATTCACGAAAATCATTTCAATTAGTGTATTTGTTACCTAAGCTTGGAGCTGGTTCTTTTTGTCTTATGTCAGTGCTGATTGTAATTATGATTGGAGAATGATCAGAAGACCAATTAGACAAGAGTTTGCCAAAATGTAATTTTTGGGAAATCTCATGTAAATTCCAAAAGTTAACAGGATCAGGGATGTTAGATCGGTGGTCAATAGGTTGGTTCACTTGTTGATATAAAATTAAGTCTTTTGTTTTCTGTTGCTTTTAATATTTGTCTATATTTTGGTGTTATTTGTCTAGAGCCCCATTGTGTATACTTGGCATTATAATCACCAGCAGCAATAAATCTGTTGCCAGGTGTAGTAAACAGCTGCTCATATTGTTCGCTAGTTATTGAGTGCTTTAGTGGACTATATATTGCAGAAACTATCAGTGAACCATGCCAGTCCTCTATGCTTATATTGGTTGCAGACTCCATCTACGATTGTTTCGATATACTGTGTTTTTCTCATGTCAGCAGTCTCTCTAATCTTTCTATATAAAAACCTGAATATTTTTTGTCCCGATTGTAATATTAATATAATTCTCTATTACTATTATTATAAAAATTACTCACGACATCAATGTAATAATATCATCTGCATAAACTAGTCTTTTCTGCTTTATATGCGGTTTAAGTAAGATTAGTGAAAATATGGCAAATTGTTAGTTGACTTAATTTTTATGTTTACTTGTTATAAGAAAATAACACCGAAGTTAGATTTTCTTTATAGGTGTCGAGGTACTTTATGTAAATAAATAAATAAACAGATTTTCTTTCTATTTCATTGATTTCCATAGCTACGATATTCGGAGTAGTTACTTTAATTAAATAATTTGTTTATTAGTTGACAATTTCACTTAAAACTTTGAATTACTTCTAATAAAATATCTAGCATTAAATTTTGTATAATAAAAATAACTGATATCAAATAAACTTCGTGCAAAATTTGCTAATTCCGTGATGAAGTTTTCTTGACTGGTCTAGGACATTGTGATTTGTTTAAAATGCGGATTATAAACGTTTAATTTATAATCAGGAATACACATCGACTTAATTCAGTTTCACATGCCGCAATTCCAGAAATTGTTGAGGGACTAGTTTCGTGTAGATTTTCAATTTAGATCAAGCATTTCGAATGTTTCCTTGTTAGGTTACGTGGGAGAGGGGCGAAGGGAAAGCCAAGAAAGAGAGAGAAGGAAGGCCAAACAATTTGTAAGATATTGAGGACAAGACAGTAACTACACGGGATTTATCGTGTTGTTTGTCTTCGGTGTATTATTTGGAAGAGTAATTTCAAGAAATTTTATAATAAAACAAATGTTTATTTATAAGCATGTCCTATTATACATGGCTAATAATAAGCTACTATTTTGTTCTCAAAAGTAAAATATTATCATAGGCTTATTTACATAACCCTTTAACGGACAGAACTATTTTTTTTTGTAACAATATACGTTTGAATAGTAAAAGTAATTCATTATACATCATTAACAAGACAAAAAATGTTTAAAAAAAATTTCTGTGTCAGAATGGCTGGAAAGGGTGGTAAATATTGCTACCAGTGTGCATTTAGACAAAGAAGTAGTACATACTGGGCAATGGTATATATAGCGACCGGTAAAAACAATTACAAAAATTTTAAAAAATACTTTATTTTGAAAATATAAAAAAAACTAAATACAGAAATATTTTAAATTTATTATCTAAGAACTTTCTATCTACTATGGCAGGGTGCAAAGCAGTCTTTGCATAGGGCAACGTTACAAACTTGACAAATCAAATTGCTGCGCGTTTGTTTCATTTTAGATGAAGCACAAAGGGCACAGCGCCTATAAGTTCTTTGGTGAGTAAGTATGAATCGGCATTCAAAGTAGAGTTTGATGGAGATCCAGAGTTTTTTTCGGAAAGTAAAGCACTTGAGTTATGTTTTTTTTTTCAGAGTCTTCTTATACAGGGTGGTCTTTAAGTAATTGTACAAACAGAAACCGTAGATTCTACACTTTAAAATATTACGATTTAAGCCAACTTGCTTTAATAAAATGTTGATATTAAGAAAGATACAGGGTGTTAAAGTGGAAATTTAAAATTTTATTTTTCGCTATAACTTTTACGTTTGTAAATATGTTTGGACAAAAGTTTACAATTGGATGCTTTTGAGTAGGATAGATTATAATTTTGTACATACTTTAATCTAACTGATAGAAGGCGCCACATATGCCACATGTGTGACATAAATTTGCCCTTAACCTTTTTGTTCTTTAAGATAGCTCTATTTGTGTTAAAAAATATTAAAGATACGTTGTTTTTACAAAGAAAAAGTATACTTGTTAGTAACCTCAAAATTCAACCATTTTCGAGATAATCGCATTTTATAAGTCAGCTGCATAATGATTCTTAGTTTGATATTTGTGCGGTAAAGCACTAAATACCTCTAGATAAGCATAATTCGTAGTTTATTCTTATTAAAACAACTTAAAGATGATAATGTAACATCACAAGAAGATATTTGGGAAGAAATAAATACTGCAGCAGTTTCTTTAGAACCAATGATGCTATTTAATATGAGAGGATCTTTTATGGAATATATCGACAAATGAATTAAATAAAATGATGGACATATCAAACACTTACTTTGACAAAAAGTTATGTTATTTAGTTTAACTATTTCTTAATTTGGTTTGTAAATAAAAGGTTTTGATTATGACTTTAATTTAACATAAAACGTAAAATGTTTGATGTAAAATTCTATTATTCTGTTATTTTGTCAAATCCTATTATTAATTATCCTGCTGATCTATTTTTTTTTTATTTATTATTTCGTTAACTATTAACTTTAGTTTAAGGTATTTTATACCAAAATTCAGAAGTATTAATGTTTTTGTCTATTTTTCCTTCGTTGCCTGGAGTAATTGCTTTAAATCAGAATTATGCAGCTGATTTGTAAAATGCGATTATCTCGAAAACTGTTGAGTTTTGAAGTTATTAACAGGTATACCTTTTTTTTGTTAAAATAATGTATCTTTAATATTTTTTGTCCCAAATATAGGTAACTTAAGGAGCAAAAAAGTTAAGTGCAAATGTATGGCACATATGTGGCGTATGTGGCGCCCTCTATCAGTAACATCAAAGTGTGCATCAAATTTCTCATATTTAAAAGTACTCAGTTGTAAATTTTTATACATAAATGTTTACACACATGAAAGTTATAGCGAAAAATAAAATTTTAAATTTGCACTTTATCACCCTGTATCTTTGTTAATTTCAACATTTTATTAAAGCAATTTGGCGTAAATCGTAATATTTTAAAGTCTAGAATCTACTGTTTCTTTTTGTACAATTACTTAAGGACCACCCTGTATAAAATATAGCTGTTTAATATTGCTGCGTCTAAAAGATAGTAAAATATTTTTACCAACCACGTCTTCATTTCGACACGATGGAGTAGTTAGCATGATATTGATCGAATTGATCTACTCCACCCCTGGAATTTGTTAATATCAGCTATTGCTTGAGGACATGGTACTTGATCTCTATTTCCGGTTTTGTTTGTTTTCAAAACCTGAGTTTTTTATGGAAAATTATGTAGATTGCTGACAACACTAATACATTTTACGCCTCTATCTTTCCACTTATACACATATATTTCCCCTCCTTCTTCTTCAGGTTCCTTCTCCTATCGGAAGTTGGAAATCATCATCGCTATTTTAATTTTATTGGCCGCGCTTCTGAATAATTCTAATGAGCTGCAACCTTAATCACTCTATCAAATTTCTTAGCCAGGATATTTTGCGTCGTCCTGGGTTTCTCTTCCCTTGTATCTTCCCTTGCATAATTAATCTAAGTAATACGTACTTCTCGCCCCTCATTATATGACCCAGATATTGAATCTTTCTAATTTTAACAGTTTATATGACTTCACATTCTTTCTTCATTCTTTGTAACACCTCTATATTAGTTACTTTTTCAGTCCACGATATTCTGTGGATTCTCCTGTAGCACCACATTTCAAAGGAGTTTAATTTTTTGATTTCAGACTGTTTTATTGTCCATGCTTCCATGCCGTATAGTAAAGTAGAAAAAACGTAACAACGTAGCATTCTTGTGCTGATCTCTAGATTAAGGTTACGGTTGCAAAGTAAGTTCTTCAATTATATGAACGTGGTTCTTGCCATTTCTATTCTAGATCTGATTTCTTTTGTTTGATATCCATCTTCGGTTAGCCACGTTCCTAAATATTTATATGTTGTTACTCTTTCGATCGTTGTATTATTGATGATCAGGTTATATACATTTTGTGGTTTTTTGAGAATATTATTGATTTCGTTTTCTTGAGATTCATTTGCAGTCCGTACCTTTCACATGCATTGTATGCATGTTGTATTATGTACTGTCGATCTTCCATGTCACTTGCAAATATGACCGTATCGTCCGCATATTTAATATTATTAATGCTATTTCCGTTGACCAAAATACCTTCCACAATATCCAATTTTGGGAAAGCTCTTTATCAACACAATATTTTATTTGGAAAATATTTTCTAGTTTGTCTTACAGTGACACAAACAAAAGTTTTCTTTTTCGGTAGTTTCTGCATCAATGGTACTGTGGTGAAAAAATTATTAACGTATACGCAATAACCACGATTTTGATATTTCGACGTAAGTTCTATAACAATATATTATGTTCTCCTAACATATCGGTTTGATTCAGTCGCTTTTTCTTGATGTATTTGAAAATTTAGAAGGTTTAGAATTTTTAGCACATGTCAATGCCCAAATTTTAGAGCCTATTTTTATTGGTTTCATTGGCATGTACTGTTTTAGTGATGTACGCCCTTTGAAAGCACACATGCTTTCGTCAATAGATAGGTGTTTATATGGCGTAAAAGCATTTTAAAAGGTCTCTGAAAGATGGTTAATGAGTAATCTAAGTTTGGAAAGCCTATCAAACTCTTTAGTTTTCGGTTGGAACATATTTTCATTATTGTTTAGATGCAAAAATCTCAATACTTTTAGGAATCTTTTTAACTTTAGTTACACGTTCAATATGGAAGCTTTCATTGCTGGACCAGTATGACCTTTTTGTTGGAAGGCTGTGGAACACATGACTATAAGTATTCCCAAAATGAGCGTCGAGTTCTTCCATATCTAAACACAAAAGATTGATTTAAAGGAGCAGGAGCTTGTTCCTCTTTCTCGCCTTTATCGGCAGGAGTTAAGGAATTTGTTGCTTGAGCTAATGTTACCAGTTGTTCATTCCCGTCTTCTTCATAAAAAAAATGTTTTTAGGAAATAACCTAGCCAACTTGTTGTGTTTGAAACCAAATCCATCATCTAGATCAAAGTCGGAATCTTGATCCGTATCATCAAAATCTTCGTTTCTGCTAGAATTATTTGTCTTTCTTATAAGAATACATTGGCGCACCCTTTTCACGTGCTGTACTGAAGCACTAAAACATGTCGGCTGGCTGTCGATACTAGTAGTCGAGGACTGTGACGGAGTTCTGGAAAAACTTTAGTATTGTGCGTAAACTACAATGTCGAGATTTTGTTGGTTTAGTATGTAAAAAAATTAACCTTTTATTTGGTACAATCCTAAGTCATCCTAGCGCTAATGTCAAACAACAAGATTTGTATAGAAATTTGTTGCCATAATATTGTTTAATAACTGGCATAAGTTTCAAAATGAAGAAATAAAAATGGTTTGTACGCTGGGATAAATAAAAACCATAAATTTTGGGATTAGAATTCTTATAAAACATATTTATTCTTGCAATAACTATTCCAGTGCTTTTAAAAAATTTTCTGCTAGTTAAAAATAATGAAAAAAGTACACTTGACACTTTCCTTCAATTTTTGTCAAAGTATTTTATTCCAAATAACACGTGTGCAAAAAAGCAAAAATAAAATTGAACGATATTTTATGTAGACTGTCGCAGAAAGACACGCTGGTAGTTTATCATACCAGTTTTGTGAAAAGCACGTGGTTGCCAGGTCGCATACAGGTTTTCGGTAATTATACCTACCAGTAAGCATTCAGTGTTTTGACTGCGCCTATAAGGATTGTTTTCACGGCTACTCTGATAACAAAATAACAGGACAGTTACGTCTTAATCAGTAGGATGAGGTAAGTAGTATAAATTGCAAATATTGATTTAAAAATGTAAAATGCTTCACGATTTTGCGTGTAATTTTTACACAGGGGCCATGCTAATGTTCTACGTAGCGTTTCTATTTTAGTATACGTACCGCCGAAACGAGTACCAGTTCAACTTTAACATCAATATTTGCTGAGTTTTGTCATTTACATGCCACAAGTTTAAAATAAATGGCAACTAATGATAATGGCGGTAGACTTATACACTTATGTGAGAGCTATGAGTTAAAAATTAGCAATGGATTCTACAAACATAAGGACATACATAGATATACCTGGATTCAACAAACACGCAATCTAAAATCAGTCATCGATTATATTATTAGTAAACAAAAATCTGTATTGCAGTGGAATGATGTAAGAGTTCTCCGAGGAATAACATGTGGATCCGATCACTACTTAGTAAGAGCGAAAATTTTGTTCCCACTTAAGATAATGCACGGGGACCAAAACCTAGAAGACAAGCAAGACTTGCAGACAGTAGATACTCCGAAGTACAACTTCAATAGTTTTATAAATGATAGTACTAAACAGCTATACCAACGACGACTGGATGAAAAACTACGAGAAATAGAGAGACAAACATTTTCAGATATTTACGAGAATATTATTGCTAGTTTACACCAGGCCTCTAAGGTGACACTCGGGACACAGCAAAACAAAATTAGTAACAAAATATGGTGGAACCAAGAAATCGAATATATGGTAAAACAGAAAAAAGAACAACATCTAAAATGGCTAAATACAAAAAATACTGAAGACCATCAAGCTTACAAAGAAGCCGATAGACAACTACGAAAAATGATAAAACAAGAAAAGAATAAAACATGGGATCAGAAATGTCAAGAAATCAATACATACATCGGGGGAAAGCAATGTACAGAGGTATGGAATTTTATACAATCAGTAAAAAATACAGGAAAAGACAAAGCACACATACACACCATAAAACCAAGACAATGGAAAGATCACTATGAAAGCTTGCTGACAGAGACAAGACAAGAATACCTAGCGAACTTCCCAACACAGTCAGTACATATACAAGGAGAGGAAGCGAGGGTAGACATCGAAACAGTAAGGAAGGCTGTAATGACCCTAAAGAATGGTAAATCCGCTGGACCTGAGGGAATCTATGCTGAAATGCTTAAGAATGGAACTCATAAACTATTTGAAATATTAACTTATGTGATCAATCAGTGTCTAAATGGACACCCAGTACCAGAACAATGGAGAACGGCATACATGTCCTCAATACACAAAAAGGGGGACAAAAGGAATTGTAATAATTATAGAGGCATATCGGTCACCAGCACCCTAAGCAGACTGTATGGACGAATTTTGAGAAATATGATCGAGGAAGAATATAAGCACAATGAAGAGGAAGAACAAAGCGAGTTCCGTGCAGGAAGATCGTGCACCGATAACGTATTTTGTCTTAAATAAATAATAGAAAAAACATCGGCTAAGAATCTAAAAACTCATATTACTTTTGTAGACCTGCAAAAAGCATATGACAACATCCCCTTAACAAAACTGTGGACAACGTTGAAAAGATCTAACATCAACCACACATTGATAAATGCTGTACAAGAACTATATAGAGACTCAAAGGCACAGATAAAAACAGGAAAATATCTAACGGAAGAATTTCTGGTTACAAAAGGCTTGCGACAGGGATGCTGTATCTCACCAACCTTATTCAAGATATATGTTGCAGCGGCATTGGAAAGATGGAAAAGAAAGGTACATAGGATGGATATAGAGCTTAGCAATGAATGTATATATACACTCCAGTTTGCTGATGACCAGGTAGTGCTAGCGACCGACAGGGAAGACATGCAGTACATGCTAAGAAAACTGATAGAAGAATATAACGACTGGGGAATGAATGTCAATACAACAAAAACCAAATATCTTTGTATTGGAAACGAGTCAGATAACATAGACCTCGAAAACGGACAACATATTTCCTGCTGTCAGAGCTATGACTATTTGGGTGTTGCCTTTGACAATACAGGAACTGATACACGGGGAATAGAAAAACGAATCACTCAAGCAAAGAAAGTCTTAGGATGTCTCAATGGTATACTGTGGAGTAAAGAGATAACGAAAGGAAGGAAATTTAATATATATGAGACCATGATTAAAACTACTCTTCTTTATGGCGCTGAAACATGGAGAATTAGTGAAAAGAACAAAAAGCGAATAGAAGCAGTAGAGATGGATGCAATGAGAAGATCTTTAGGTATTTCCAGACGAGACCGAATCAGAAATGATGTAATAAAACAACGTATGGGAATAGAAGGAAATATAACTCAAGATATAGAAAAGAAACAATTAAGGTGGTATGGGCATGTTCAACGGATGCCAGCATTAAAACTCCCCAAAAACGTAATAGAATGGCAACCGATAGGTCGACGGAAAAGAGGAAGACCCAGATTAGAATGGCAACACGGCGTAAACAAGTCCATGAGCGAAAGAAATTTAACAACAAACGACTGCGAAGATAGGAAGAGATGGTGTTTAGGTATGGGACAACGTCTAAAGACGTTCTAAACCGATGTATATATATAAAAACAATTACAAAAATTAAAAAAAAAATACTTTATTTTGAAAATATAAAAAAAAAACTAAATACAGAAATATTTTAAATTTATTATCTAAGAATTTTCTATCTACTATGGCAGGGTGCAAAGCAGTCTTTGCATAGGGCAACGTTACAAACTTGACAAATCAAATCGCTGCGCGTTTGTTTCATTTTAGATGAAGTACAAAGGGCACAGCGCCTATAAGTTCTTTGGTGAGTAAGTATGAATCGGCATTCAAAGTAGAGTTTGATGGAGATCCAGAGTTTTTTTCTGAAAGTAAAGCACTTGAGTTCTGTTTTTTTTTTTTCAGAGTCTTCTTATATAAAATATAGCTGTTTAATATTGCTGCGTCTAAAAGATAGTAAAATATTTTTACCAACCACGTCTTCATTTCGACGCGATGGAGTAGTTAGCATGATATTGATCGAATAGATCTACTCCACCCCTGGAATTTGTTAATATCAGCTATTGCTTAAGGACATGGTACTTGATCTCTATTTCCGGTTTTGTTTGTTTTCAAAACCTGAGTTTTTTCTTGAAAATTATGTAGATTGCTGACAACACTAATACATTTTACGTCTCTATCTTTCCACTTATACACATATATTTCCCCTTCTTCTTCTTCAGGTTCCTTCTCCTATCGAAAGTTGGAAATGATCATCGCTATTTTAATTTTATTGGCCGCGCTTCTGAATAATTCTAATGAGCTGCAACCTTAACCACTCTATCAAATTTCTTAGCCAGGATAATTTGCGGTGTCCTGGGTTTCTCTTCCCTTGTATCTTCCCTTGCATAATTATTCTAAGTAATATGTACTTCTCGCCCCTCATTATATGACCCAGATATTGAATCTTTCTAATTTTAACAGTTTTTATGACTTCACATTCTTTCTTCATTCTTTGTAACACCTCTATATTAGTTACTTTTTCAGTTCACGATATTCTGTGGATTCTCCTGTAGCACCACATCTCAAAGGAGTTTAATTTTTTGATTTCAGACTGTTTTATTGACCACGCTTCCATGCCGTATAGTAAAGTAGAAAAAACGTAACAACGTAGCATTTCTATTCTAGATCTGATTTCTTTTGTTTGATCTCCATCTTCGGTTAGCCACGTTCCTAAATATTTATATGTTGTTACTCTTTCGATCGTTGTATTATTGATGATCAGGTTATCTACATTTTGTGGTTTTTTTTAATAATATTATTGATTTCGTTTTCTTGAGATTCATTTGTAGTCCGTACCTTTCACAAGCATTGTATGCATGTTGTATTATGTACTGTAGATCTTCCATGTCACTTGCAAATATGACCGTATCGTCCGCATATCTAATATTATTAATGCTATTTTCGTTGACCAAAATACCTTCCACAATATCCAATAAAGCTTCTTGAAATATCACATATTTCCCCAGAACTAACCAAATCTGCCTGATTTTTGGAAAGCTCTTTATCAACACAATATTTGATTTGGAAAATATTTTCTGGTTTGCCTTACAGTGCCACAAGCAAAAGTTTTCTTTTTCGGTAGTTTCTGCGTCAATGGTATTGTGGTGAAAAAATTATCAAAGTATACGCAATAACCATGATTTTGATATTTCGACGTAAGTTCTATAACAATATATTATGTTCTCCTAACATATCGGTTTGATTCAGTGGTTTTTTCTTGATGTATTTGAAAATTTAGAAGGTTTAGAATTTTTAGCACATGCCAATGCCCAAATTTTAAAGACTATTTTTATTGGTTTCATTGACATGTACTGTTTTAGTGATGTACGCCCTTTGAAAGCACACATGCTTTCGTTAATAGATAGGTGTTTATATGGCGTAAAAGCATTTTAAAAGGTCTCTGAAAGATAGTTAATGAGTAATCTAAGTTTGGAAAGCCTATCAAACTCTTTAGTTTTTGGTTGGAACATATTTTCATTATTGTTAGATGCAAAAATCTCAATACTTTTAGGAATCTTTTTAACTTTAGTCACACGTTCAATATGGAAGCTTTCATTGCTGGACCAGTATGACCTTTTTGTTGAAAGGCTGTGGAACACATGACTATAAGTATTCCCAAAATGAGCCTCGAGTTCTTCCATATCTAAACACAAAAGATTGATTTAAAGGAGCAGGAGCTTGTTCCTCTTTCTCGCCTTTATCGGCAGGAGTTAAGGAATTTGTTGCTTGAGGTAATGTTACCAGTTGTTCATCCCCGTCTTCATCATAAAAAAAATGTTTTTAGGAAATAACCTAGCCAACTTGTTGTGTTTGAAACCAAATCCATCATCTGGATCAAAGTCGGAATCTTGATCCGTATCATCAAAATCTTCGTTTCTGCTAGAATTATTTGTCTTTCTTATAAGAATACATTGGCGCACCCTTTTCACGTGCTGTACTGAAGCACTGAAACATGTCGGCTGGCTGTCGATACTATTTTTAGTAGTCGAGGACTGTGACTAAGTTCTGGAAAAATTTTAGTATTGTGCGTAAACTACAATGTCGAGATTCTGTTGGTTTAGTATGTAAAAAAATTAACCTTTTATTTGGTACAATCCTAAGTCATCCTAGCGCTAATGTCAAACAACAAGATTTGTATAGAAATTTGTTGCCACAATATTGTTTAATAACTGGCATAAGTTTCAAAACGAAGAAATAAAAATGGTTTGTTCGCCGGGATAAATAAAAACAATAAATTTTGGGGTTAGAATTCTTGTGTACCTCGGAGGTAAAGGACACTATGTCCATTTTTATCGAAATTTAGATTATTGCACTTTTGAATACAACTTTTCTGGCTCTACACATGGGTAAAGCATACTATGTCCAGAGACAATTTTACGGCAAGTTACCGACTTTTTAATAAACACCAAGTCCACTTCCAGTCAGAGGTAAACAACACCATGTGGACTTGGTGTTGTTTACCTCTACTATATGTGTGCACCGTCATTTACCATCCGAACATAGTGTTATGTACCCTTGTACACTTCCCGTCATATAAAAATGCTAAATTTTTTTTTTCCAATGTAAACCAGTGTTCAGACCAGAGATATATAAGAGAGCCTCTCTTACATATCTCTGGTTCAGACTGGAGACAATGGTTCGTGGAACAATTCATTGTTGCCATCACACATAACGGAATTGCACTAAATCTAAATAAAAAAAATAACGTTTAAAAATGTGTTTAGATAAATATTATTTTTATTATTAACAACAAAAAACGGTATCTAATAAATTTAATAACCAGAGAGACGGTTGAGTTAATGTCCAAAATGTTTGAAGAATTTTTTAATAATGGAGATATGACAAAATACTATTATTTCAGCAGTTTCGAATTATAATACATATATTTAAATTCCACACTTGTTCACTGAAAAAGTTATTCATTTTGTATTAATTTCAAATTAAATTTTTAGTTTTTTTAGTGTGTTTTATTTATTCTAGTATGCCACAACTCAATACAGTTTTGTGCTACACTTTACGAGAAACGAATGACAGCTCTCGATTTGAAATTAAACATAATAATTTAAAGTCATGTCTAAATTTTTTATTTTTTAACATTATTTAATTAAAATATTTTCATAAATTATAATAAAACACGATTCAAGTCCTTCTTTTAGCTGGTTTGATATAATATATTCGTTATAAGAAAGGAGTGGACAAAAATGATAATTTGTTTGGAGATGAAAATTCGGATATTGATAAAATCTATGAGCCTCTAAGTGGTGAAAGCTCAGAATCGGACGACAATGATATGAGACGTATAAGTAAACCAGCGAAAACAAAGGTAAAAGAGAAAGCTATTATTTACTCCTACGATTAGTGGGGCAATAAAAAAAATCTTCTTCAGGACGATTTATCCCTAAGCAGTGATGCAGGCAATTTCAATGAACATAATGAAGTTATTTTAGAAGAAGAGAAAAGTGTTAAAAGAAAGGTACAAAATATAACTAATTGCAAACAAAAAGGTAAAAAACGTATAGTAAATGAACAAAATTGGGCCTGTAATGTTCGCAAACGAAAAATAGCTGGTAAGAAAGAGTATCTCAGTAAAAGAGGAAAAGACATGCCTGCAAAAATGTTAAAGCCTCCTTGCATGTGTCACATGAAATGCTCTGAAAGATTGCCAGAATACGAAAGACACAAAATTTTCAACTCATACTGGACTGAGACAAACGTTTCAGATCTTAAAAAGCAATTTATCTTCTCATGTATCGACATCCAACCTACTTTTCGATCAAGAAAAAAAGATCTACATTCTACCAAATCTAAAAATAATACACTACACTACCATTTTACAGTGAACAATCAGCTATTGAAGGTAGGCAAGGTTATGTTTTTAAACACACTTTGTATATCTAATTTGGTAGTAGTAAATATGTTGAAAAAAATTGAGCCAGGAGGTTTAATAAAAGCTGATCAAAGAGGTAGACACACGCTAACCAATAAAACTCCTACCGAAACCATAAATAGTATACATCAACATATTAAATCATTCCCAAAATACGAGAGTCATTATTCCAGAGAAAGGAGTAAGAGAGATTATCTGGACACAGAACTTACAATAGAAAAGATGTATCAACTGAACATTGATGAATGCAATGAAAGACATGTAGATCCAAAGCTCAGAGCAAAAAAGTGGTTGTACGCAGATATTTTTAATAAAGACTTCAAGTTGTCGTTTAAACCGCCCGAAAGAGACATTTGCGATACATGCAGTACATTCACAGCTCAATTAAAAAATAATCTTACTGCAGATGAACTAACCAGTGTACAGGCTAGGCTGATCATGATGCTCACCTAATTGAATCTAAAACTCGGTATAACTTAAAACAATTGGACTTTATAATAGCTAAAGAGTCACCAAAATACAAAGTACTATCTGGTGATTTGCAAAAATGTTTGCCTTTACCACTAACAAACAATTGTATTAGTTTCTACAAAAGGAAGCTTTGGACATTAAATTTTACATTACATGATGCCAGTGATTCTTCTGTACAATGTATAATGTGGGACGAATCGAAAGGGGCCCGAGGTGCAAATGAAATTGCCTCGTCAATTTTAAAATGGGCTGACAATACAATTCCAGGTAGTCAAGTAGAGGACATCACTCTTTGGACCGATAACTGCTATGGACAAAATCAAAATCAAAAAATATAAGTGCTATTATATAATAAATATTATAATGTGCTATTTTTGGATACTGCAAATAAAGACGATCACTCAAAAGTGTTTACTGAAAGGGCACACACATATAGAAGCAGACACTGTTCATGCTTTAATCGAAAGAAAAAGAAAGAAACTCTCCAATTTGGCTATTTTAACATCATGGGACTGGCAACAACTAGTTAGGCAAACATCAGGTAAATACACAGTGCACAATATGGAACTTGCAGATTTCAAAAACTTCAAAACGCTGTTCGATAAGAAATTGTCATCTAATCCTCCTTTTGTAAGTAGAAAAAAAAATGTTAATAAAGACCCTGTTCTACTGTCAACATGTGTTTTCCTACAAGGGTTCAAAATATGTATGAAGTGGACTTCATGAGGTATCGAAGACAGCAAGTAACATTTCCAGCTCAATTAAATCAAGTCTCAGTAATCCCATTACCAATCACAGAACAAAAGTACAATGACTTAATTGCACTACTGCCTTTTGTTCCGTCAGTTTGTCATGCGTTTTATCAAAATTTAACACATAGCGATGAAGCCACAAACGATTACCCACAAGAAGGTGAAGATGATATGGAGCATCTTTAACAATTTTGAAACTTGTCGTCTATAATTTTACTTAATTATTATAACATTATAGTATTTACCTCTAATAAAATAATAGTATAGGCTGTTTAATGTGTTTGTATTGTTTATTTCGTAAAGACCTTAACATGCAATGCCACATTATTTAAAAAAGTTGTTATAGGTAAACAACACTATGTCCAACTACACATTTTAAAAAAAGTTTTAAATAATGAACGGTAAACCTCAGGTATATAGCACTTCATGGAATGAAAGACGATTATACACACCACAATAATAATATATTAATCTTGGTTAAATATAAGAAACATTTGAGTATTTACTGATTACAAATTTAAAAAATTTTAAAACTGCTCTCCTGAAAAAGTAAGAAAATGGACATAGTGTCCTTTACCTCCGAGGTACCGTCTTATAAAACATATTTATTCCTGTCATAACTATTCCAGTGCTTTTAAAAAATTATCTGCTAGTTAAAAATAATGAAAAAAGTACACTTGACACTTACCTTCAATTTTTGCCCAAGTATTTTATTCCAAATGACACGTGTGCAAAAAAGCAAAAATAAAATTGAACGATATTTTATATAGACTGTTGCAGAAAGACACGCTGGTAGCTTATCATACCAGTTTTGTGAAAAGCACGTGGTTGCCAGGACGCATACAGTTTTTCGGTAATTGTACCCATCAGCAAGCATTCAGTGTATTGACTGCGCCTATAAGGATTGTTTTCACGGCAACTCTGATGACAAAATAACAGGACAGTTACGTTTTAATCAGTAGGATGAGGTAAGTAGTATAAATTGCAAATATTGATTTAAAAATGAAAACCCTTCACGATTTTGCGTGTAATTTTTACACAGGGGCCATGCTAATGTTCTATGTAGCGTTCCTATTTTAGTATACGTACCGCCGAAACGAGTACCAGTTCAACTTTAACATCAACATTTGCTGAGTTTTGTCATTTACATGCCACAAGTTTAAAATAAATGGCAACTAATGATAATGGCGGTAGACTTATACACTTATGTGAGAGCTATGAGTTAAAAATTAGCAATGGATTCTACAAACATAAGGACAAACATAGATATACCTGGATTCAACAAACACGCAATCTAAAATCAGTCATCGATTATATTATTAGTAAACAAAAATCTGTATTGCAGTGGAATGATGTAAGAGTTCTCCGAGGAATAACATGTGGATCCGATCACTACTTAGTAAGAGCGAAAATTTTGTTCCCACTTAAGATAATACACGGAGACCAAAACCTAGAAGACAAGCAAGACTTGTAGACAGTAGATACTCCGAAGTACAACTTCAATAGTTTTATAAATGATAGTACTAAACAGCTATACCAACGACGACTGGATGAAAAACTACGAGAAATAGAGGGAAAAACATTTTCAGATATTTACGAGAATATTATTGCTAGTTTACACCAGGCTTCTAAGGTGACACTTGGGAAACAGCAAAACAAAATTAGTAACAAAATATGGTGGAACGAAGAAATCAAATATATGGTAAAACAGAAAAAAGAACAGCATCTAAAATGGCTAAATACAAAAAATACTGAAGACCATCAAGCTTACAAAGAAGCCGATAGACAACTACGAAAAATGATAAAACAAGAAAAGAATAAAACATGGGATCAGAAATGTCAAGAAATCAATACATACATCGGGGGAAAGCAATGTACAGAGGTATGGAATTTTATACAATCAGTAAAAAATACAGGAAAAGACAAAGCACACATACACACCATAAAACCAAGACAATGGAAAGATCACTATGAAAGCTTGCTGACAGAGACAAGACAAGAATACCTAGCGAACTTCCCAACACAGTCAGTACATATACAAGGAGAGGAAGCGAGGATAGACATCGAAACAGCAAGGAAGGCTGTAATGACCCTAAAGAATGGTAAATCCGCTGGACCTGAGGGAATCTATGCTGAAATGCTTAAGAATGGAACTCATAAACTATTTGAAATATTAACTTATGTGATCAATCAGTGTCTAAATGGACACCCAGTACCAGAACAATGGAGAACGGCATACATGTCCTCAATACATAAAAAGGGGGACAAAAGGAATTGTAATAATTATAGAGGCATATCGGTAACCAGCACCCTAAGCAGACTGTATGGACGAATTTTGAGAAATATGATCGAGGAAGAATATAAGCACAATGAAGAGGAAGAACAAAGCGGGTTCCGTGCAGGAAGATCGTGCACCGATAACGTATTTTGTTTTAAACAAATAATAGAAAAAAGATCCGCTAAGAATCTAAAAACTCATATTACTTTTGTAGACCTGCAAAAAGCATATGACAACATCCCCTTAACAAAACTGTGGACAACGTTGAAAAGATCTAACATCAACCACACATTGATAAATGCTGTACAAGAACTATATAGAGACTCAAAGGCACAGATAAAAACAGGAAAATATCTAACGGAAGAATTCCTGGTTACAAAAGTCTTGCGACAGGGATGCTGTATCTCACCAACCTTATTCAAGATATATGTTGCATATGTTAAGATGGAAAAGAAAGGTACATAGGATGGGTATAGAGCTTAGCAATGAATGTATATATACACTCCAGTTTGCTGATGACCAGGTAGTGCTAGCGACCGACAGGGAAGACATGCAGTACATGCTAAGAAAACTGATAGAAGAATATAACGACTGGGGAATGAATGTCAATACAACAAAAACCAAATATCTTTGTATTGGAAACGAGTCAGATAACATAGACCTCGAAAACGGACAACATATTTCCTGCTGTCAGAGCTATGACTATTTGGGTGTTGCCTTTGACAATACAGGAACTGATACACGGGAAATAGAAAAACGAATCACTCAAGCAAAAAAAGTCTTAGGATGTCTCAATGGTATACTGTGGAGTAAAGAGATAACGAAAGGAAGGAAATTTAATATATATGAGACCATGATTAAAACTACTCTTCTTTATGGCGCTGAAACATGGAGAATTAGTGAAAAGAACAAAAAGCGAATAGAAGCAGTAGAGATGGATGCAATGAGAAGATCTTTAGGTATTTCCAGACGAGACCGAATCAGAAATGATGTAATAAAACAACGTATGGGAATAGAAGGAAATATAACTCAAGATATAGAAAAGAAACAATTAAGGTGGTATGGGCATGTTCAACGGATGCCAGCATCAAGACTCCCCAAAAAAGTAATAGAATGGCAACCGATAGGTCGACGGAAAAGAGGAAGACCCAGATTAGAATGGCAACACGGCGTAAACAAGTCCATGAGCGAAAGAAATTTAACAACAAACGACTGCGAAGATAGGAAGAGATGGTGTTTAGGTATCGGACAACGTCGAAAGACGTTCTAAACCGATGTGTATATAAGTTTAAAATAAATACATAAATCTTTATCATATTTAAAATTAGTTCTAATTTGGATAGATATATTTCGTCTGTTTCGTATAAGTTCTGCTATTGATTTAAGACCACATTTGCATGTTCTAATTATATTTTTGAGTGACTTTAGTGCCAGATTTTATTATAAATAACGTAAGTAACTTATTACATATTTTAAACGACCCAATTTTTCATCAAGTTTTCTAAAATTTTTCTTCGTCATGTATAAGGCCATGTTCAGCTGTTCTTTTTAGATTAAGTCGTTTTCTAAAGAAATATGAAATGACAGAAAGGGAAAATCTCTTCTAATATAAATTGACTTGAGGGTCGGGGGTCTGCAAGAGGGTTGCAACTTGCTATCAGGGTCGAATCAGCTCATAAATCGTAACGCCGCGCCGCCGAGTAGTGGTAAAACCGGTGTAATCTAAATTGCTGTGGAAGTAAATCGTTTTGGAATCATTCAAAGTTTCTTTTAGGCAACCTATTTTAATTAAGCACGTTTATACTTAGTAAAATAATTCATTCTAATTATACTTTTAATTTTATGGGTCATTCAATAAGATTCGACTTCAAATGATGAAAATGTCGTCTGGACTGGAGGTAGAGACACTCTAAACCAATTATTTGATTACATTAATACAATACATCAATCGATACGTTCTTTAAATTTCCAAAATGATAACAATAGCCCAAACTTTTTAGACCTCTCTATAACTATTAATGATAACACTTTGATATTTACAGAAAACCGACACATACTGGTACAGTTATACAGAATAGTTCTTTTCACCCTTTAAAACATAAATACTCTGCATTCCACAGCTATATTTATAGACTTTTAACAGTACCGTTAACACATAGTGTATTAACAAAGAACTTAACGTAACAATAAAACACTGAAAACTTTGTTTTCAAACTTCCACAAAATTTATTTTAATTTCTTATCACTACAGCTGTTTCGGCTGATTGCCTTTCTCAAGTGATCTGTTTTTGGTATATGTTTACATTTTATAGTCTCTAATGAAATAGGTTGAGGAGGGGAGAACTGTTTGTCTCAAGCTGGTCATTCAGAATTATATCTGTGTTTTTTAATTTGTTGATTTCCATAGATTCTAACAAAGATAGCTTAAGGCCTTTATTTTGAATGTGGAGAATTTTAAATTCGTCATTAAAGGAATGATTATGATCTAGAAGGTGAAGTGCGTATGTAGACTCTGTTTTTCTATTATTGAAAGCCCTTTTATGTTCTGCTATTCGTTTATTAAAATTTCTACCTGTTTGACCAATGTAAGTTTTTGGGCAGTCGCCACATTTAAGTTGGTACACACCACTGTGTAAGTGTTTTTTATGTTGGCTCTTGTTGTTTTTAAAAAACACTTACACAGTGGTGTGTACCAACTTAAATGTGGCGACTGCCCAAAAACTTACATTGGTCAAACAGGTAGAAATTTTAATAAACGAATAGCAGAACATAAAAGGGCTTTCAATAATAGAAAAACAGATTCTACATACGCACTTCACCTTCTAGATCATAATCATTCCTTTAATGACGAATTTAAAATTCTCCACATTCAAAATAAAGGCCTTAAGCTATCTTTGTTAGAATCTATGGAAATCAACAAATTAAAAAACACAGATATAATTCTGAATGACCAGCTTGAGACAAACAGTTCTCCCCTCCTCAACCTATTTCATTAGAGACTATAAAATGTAAACATATACCAAAAACAGATCACTTGAGAAAGGCAATCAGCCGAAACAGCTGTAGTGATAAGAAATTAAAATAAATTTTGTGGAAGTTTGAAAACAAAGTTTTCAGTGTTTTATTGTTACATAAAATGAATTTCCATCAAGTAACGGTCGAATCCATCAATTATTTAAAAGAACTTAACAACATCTACACTAAAATATAGCAGTTAACAATGGCTACTCAATCCAATTAGTTAATAAAATTTTACAAAATAACCTCAACAGACACTTAGAAAATCAGCATATTCAGCTCACCTATTAATTCCTGAAATTAATACCTAACCATATAGAGCATTCACTTATATGGGCACATTTGCATATACTTTAGCTAAGATTTTCAACTGCTATATTATTATTTCATTCTTGTGGTGCCTATCCGTTACGGATGTTGGCTACTAGCATGGCAATTCTAACTTTAGTGACCGCAGCTTGAAATAGTCCTGAAGTGGTCAAGGAAAACCATTTTCTTAGTTCTGGAGCCAAGATATTCTTCTTCTTCCTGGTTCCTTCTTTCCGTAGACCTTTCCCTCTAATATAAGTTGCAGCAGGTTATATCTATGATCGTTTCGCATTATACGTCTAAGATATTCTAGCTTGCGCTGTTTCACTGTGGATATAATTTCACATGTTTTATCCATCCGACGTAGAACCTCAATGTTTGTTATTTGGTCCACCCAGGAGATCCTTAGTATCCGTCTATAACACCACATCTAAAACGCCTCGAGTTTTCCCATGGATGCCTCGGTTAGTATCCATGATTCAACCTCATAGAGCAGCACTGTAAATACGTTGCATCTCAATAAACGTATTTTCGTTTTTAAGCTTAGGTCGTGGCTCTTAAATATCTTGCTCATTTTGACAAATGCTGA
Organism: Diabrotica undecimpunctata; assembly: GCF_040954645.1. Lineage (NCBI taxonomy): Eukaryota > Metazoa > Arthropoda > Insecta > Coleoptera > Chrysomelidae > Diabrotica > Diabrotica undecimpunctata. The sequence goes on from NC_092805.1 coordinate 15,672,211, forward strand.
CCTGGCTGAGTGATGATCTGGCTTGATCTCAACTAAGTGGTCCCATTGGTCGTTAATGGTGGTTCCTAAATAGTAGTAACGGGGCACTTGGAGTATTTGTTGCTGATCTACCAGTAATTGACTAGGTGGAATATGCTTCTTACTGATGACCATATACTTTGTTTTCTTGATGTTAAAATCAAGCCCGTATTCTTGACTGATTCTCCACAATTGCGTTACTAGTGTCTGTAAACCTTCTAAACTGTCTGCAAAGAGGATGCTGTCGTCTGCATATCTGATGTTATTCAGGCGCTCACCATTTATGAGAATACCCTCTTCGATATGCTTCAAGGCCTGGTTCATGACGTGTTCCGAATAGACGTTAAATAATAGGGGAGAGAGTATGCATCCCTGTCGTACTCCTCTCTTTATTGCAACTTCTCAGATCAGTTGTTTTTAGTATATCCATGAGCTTATCGTGCTTGATTCTGTCGAAAGCTTTCTGGTAGTCGATAAAGCATACATACATATCGCAGTTGACGTAGATTTTAACCAGCTTTCTGGGATTTTTCCCGAGTCATAGATTTTATTGAACGTTGACGTAAGCCATTTTACTCCTTCGTTCCCCATGATTTTTAGAAATTCTGAATGAAAGTTATCAGGCCCCGGTGCTTTACCTGCTTTGGTTGCTTTATTTGCGGCTTTGACTTCGTCTTCAGTTATTGGTGGTCCTGTGTCCTATTCCACAATTATCTGGTTGTTATCTCTGTCGTCATCGAACGTCTTCTCAACGTATCTCTTCCATATATTCTTTGTTTGTTCAATGTCTATTACCGAGTCGCCATGATCCTCAGTCATATGTCCTGATCTCTTGGGTTTGTACATTCCTGCTGCCTCTTTTACCTTCTTGTGGAGATTAAACGAGTCGTGTCTACTTTCCAATGATTCTATTTCTCTGCATTGATCTTCCAACCATTTGTTTTTGGTTTCTCCAATAGTTTTTCTTATTTTTTTGTCAAAATAATAAACAAAGTCAGAATAGCCATGTTGATTGCCAACGTTCGGAACGGACAAGGCACATGAAGAAGAAGATTTTTTTGTCAATACGACCCGATATCAGCACCAGGATATGTTTTGGCTGATGTTATTGAGTTTTTTTTTATTCACCATAATGTAATCAATTTGGTTTGTGATGATGTGATCTGGGGTGTCTTGAGGTGATCTCCACGTATATAATCTCCTAGCTGGTATAATTATTTCATTGAAAGCTAACAAGCCTTCGTCGGATTTTTGTAAACAACAAAAGCAGAAGTGAACTAATGAATTTAAGTGTAGTATATAAGTTAAAATGCAATATCTGCGAGTCCTTCTATATTGGTACCAGATTTAGATCCTTCAAAGACCGCCTAAGGAACACATCACATACATAACGCCATCATTAACTGGACACTCACAGTTCTCGATACATATCGCAGAGTCAGACCATGAGTTCTATCCTGATACTGGCTTTAAAGTACTTCACAGATGTCAAAAAGGCCTAAAATTCAATAATTTAGAACAACTTGAAATTACAAAATCAAGGACGAATAGTAGCAGAATAACATTAAATACAATTGAACCTGAAGTTCAACCCCGCCTATTCAGTTTTAACACCCTATACATCATTACTTACCATGCCATACATGTTAACAACTTAAATCCTTTTAATTTTGGTTTGTTTTATTTTAATTTACTCTGTAAGGCATATTTCACCTTCACACTCCAAATCTAAAACTAATAAAAAAGAAAAATTGCAACATTATGCGTGCAGGTACACACTGTAACAACATCATACTTCATTGTTCATTTGGACTGTTAATACAGAGCTAGTCAAAAGTCCATTCCCGTCCTCGTATCTTTTGGTATCAAAACCTCCGCTTCTGGTTACTTCTCAAAAAGTTGACGTTTTTCAATTCTCTAATTGTTTTTACATCAACGTCAACTTTTTTGACAATTAACTAGAAGCGAACTTTAGAATATTTTTATTATTTAAATGCGAAACTACAATTCATTTAATATACCTATTCAATCATACTAATCTTGTTTGGATTTTAGATGATTGTCACGAGTAAATTAAATAAATACTAAAATTCTAGTTTAGCATTTAATTAATAAAAATTCTAACGTCTGCCTTTGGTTACTTGTCAAAAAATTTGACGTTTGTCAATTCTCTAGGTGTTTTTAGTCATAGATAAAATTACACCTAGATTGGTAACAGGGATAGCCAAAGTCAAATCACGATCGGATTTCGCTCCCATTCGTTTGGTGGCGCTGCTAATCTCGTTCCTGTGCGGAGGGAGTGTGCTGTGGTCAATTCAAAGTTGAGTTTAGACAAATACTGCGCCATATTTGTATTTATTTTTTTTTTATAATTTATTTTATAATTTAAAAATTTTTATATAAGTAGTGCAAAAAGGTACAATTTTAGACGAATTTTTATTATGGCATCGAACACATTATATGGAATACCAATGGAAAAACGAAGAAATGAACAAAGAAGAAGATGTTGTGTTCCAGATTGCATGGATACTACTAGCAAGCATTACCGTTTTCCAAGTCCATTAAATTATATGGATATGTTTGATAAATGGGTGAGTGCTGTTAAGGGCCTTAAATTGTAAATTTATGCGACTAAAATTGTACTAAAATGCCTTTTGCAGAATTAGGCTTTTAGTCACATAAAACTTGACATAAGAATGACAAAACAATTATTTAAATACTGACCAATTGTTACATATACATATAACATTTCTTGTAACATTTTTATAAATAAAGGTTTTATTCTATATTTTATTCTTTAATTTTTTTAATCACTTTGAAATTTTAATGTAATGGAAAATAAATATAGTCTCAACATAACAAGAAAACTCAAAAAGTATACGAAAAATATTTATTATCGTATATGATAAGGATTTTTCTTGTTATTTTAGGATTATATCGATTTTCCTTTACTTTAAAATGAGTTCACAATCCTAGGCAATATTACTAAACTTTTGAATTTAGCGCCATGTATATATAGTTACGCTTCCGGTCACTAGGTAATGCGCCAATCATTGTTTTATTCGTTAACACGGAAATTTCAATGCTAGGTGGTAGTGTGCTATGTTTTTAGTTTGCAAAAGCGTTTATAGCTCAATATTTAGTTTCTGTTTCTGCTTAGTTTAGTCAATTCTCTAGTTATTTTTAGTTTGCAAACGCGTTTTTACCTGAATATTTAGTTTTTGTTTCTGCTTAGTTTAGTCAATTCAAGTTGTTTTTAGTTAGTTGTTCTTAGTTAATATTGTTTAAGTATTGTTTAATGAGACGTTTAAATTTTTACAAATGCAGAATGGTATGTACTGTAGCCGACAAAGTAGCAGTTGTGTTAATAATTGGTGAATGTAGAAATAATTTCCATGCAGCGGAACGTCTTTTTAATGAGAGGTATCCCGATCGCCCTTCATCGAGAGCTTATTTGAGGAAGCTTCTTCGGAAGTTTAAACAAACAGGTAGTGTTCAAGATGTCAAACAATCTGGTCGACCAATAATTAGTGATGACAAAAAAATTAATATAATTTGATTGATAATTGATAAAAATGGTAGTGAACCCTACTTCTTCTACAGCCCAAGTTGCACTTATCTATAGAATCAGTCAAAAGATAGTACAACGAGTATTGGCTGAACACAAATTGCATCTATACAAATTAAAAATTGTGCACCAAGTTTCAGATGATGATCCCGACCGAATATTAGAATTCTGTGAAAATATGTCCAATAAAATTAACCAACAGCCTAATTACATAAAAATAATTTGTTTTAGTGACGAAAGTACTTTTCTCTCAATGGAAATGTTAACACACAATGTGAGGTAATGGAGTGACACAAATCCTGACGTCTTTCATGAAACACATACTCAATTTCCAAAAAAAAAATTAATGTTTGGGCAGGTATTTTGGGAAACCACATAGTTGGGCCTGTTTGTCTCAATACTAACTTAACCGCTGAAGTGTATCTGGAAATGTTTCAAAATGCAATTGAACGGTTAATACTTGAAATTCTTGAGGATAATCCAGATAAATTCGGCAACTTGGAAATAACGTTTCACAAAGATGGTGCTCCTGCACACCATTAGCATTTCTGCTGGCATTTCAGCATGAATAGACTGACGCCTGAACAACGCTTCCAAATTGTGTAAATTTATTTTGAAAATCATGGTTCTGTTCGAAATTGCGCACTACATCCATTTTATGGTCAACATAATCTTCCGTCAAAGAAATAATTAATTCGATTAAACATTTAACGTTTTCTCATCACGTTTACTAAATGTTTGTTCTGAACAGTAAAAGCAATGTTTCAGAAGATATTTTTTTATAACTTTTTCGAAACTATTACAGCTTAGCTGTTTAATACTTTTTGGTAAAATATTGTAATAGCTATAATTATAGTTGCGAATGGATAATCGGAAAGATGACCTTTAGACATTACCGCCTGGTGTCTGCCACATAGATAAGAAGTTATAAGCTTAAGAGGAATACCTCTGAATTCATATAAGTAATTTAATTTGTGGAACAAAATGTCGTGTGAAACTCAGTCAAAAGCCTTCGACAAGTCGCAAAGAGAAATTGCTATGCGATTGCCGCGTTCAAGCAGTTTTTGAAGAATCACCTTTTTTGCAGATAGTACTTTTGAGTGTTTTAGTACTTTAGGAAATACTCCAGTTGATAGAATTAAATTAATATGATGAGTGAAAGGTGATAAAATTATTTGATAAGTTTCTTTTAAAATGTTGCTATTAACTTTGTCAACGTCCCTAGAATTAGAATTACTAAGAGGCTTTATTATTTGAGAGACCTCTCGTTCCACAACGGGGCGAAAAAAAATGACTTGATCGGAGGACAATTGAAGAGGACGTCGACATTAATAGTGGCAAGAGATGTAAATATATTGCAATATGCATGCTATGCAATTGTAGTAAAAAATTGTTTATTTCGTCTGGAGGTAAATCAGGTTGTACCGAACTGGATTTTGTGTTGTTTCTTTAGAAAATTTATTATTTTCCAGCAGTCTCTAGGTTTATTTTTGGAATTAGTAATAAAATAACAATAAGCTGACTTTTTAGCAATTTGTAATTGCCGATTATATTTAAATTTTTGTTGTTTATATACTTTGAACAAATCGGGACCCTTAGTGGCATCTGCAAGAGAAGATTAGATCTATAAGACCTTAATTCATTATTAAACCATTGCACAGGTGTTTCTTCAGCAGTTTGTCGTACTTTTTTGATAAAAAATGCTTTAATATTATAATAAGTTGTTATCAGTTTCGGTAAGAAGGACTGTCAAAAAATCAGGATCATTGTTAATATCATAGAAAAGTCCATCTTTGTACTAGCTAGCGCACGTTTAAGCTTCTGTAAACCAGAAGAAGTAACAAACCGTTAAAATGTTTAAGCAGTGTCAACAACTTTATGCTCAGAGTCAATTGAAAAAAAAAATGAGCTCGGTGGTCAGAAAAACAAGGTTAAAATACGCCTACGTCCATAGTTGCACTGTCGATGCAACTACTGGACTGGGATGTGATTATAGTATAACCGTTTATATTTACTTTCAGACCAAAAGATGTTAATAGATTTTGAATATCAAAATAAGGGTCAGATTTAATTTTAAAATTTATATTAAAATCACCAAGTATGATCAGTTCGTCTGCTTTGCTAAGCAAGGACGTTATGACAGTCTCAAAATTCAACAAAAACAAGTTTAAGTCACTCTTTCCCGATCTTTATACAGTTAAATATTGGTTTTTATTGAAGGTACATAAATGGCACAAAACTCTGAACTTTGCTCTACATTATGAGAAGCCGGAGATGCTAATTAATTTATATTTTCTTCACTTTGCCAGTGCTCTGAAAAATATATGACGTCATATAAATTTTGATCCGCAAAAAAGCATTGATCATATCGACTTTATTTGAAATACACTGCAAATTAACATAAAACATGCTTACCGTACCTCTTTGAATTATTTTAGTTTGATAAAAGTTTGTAGAAGCTTCTAGGTTTCTTCCTCCGTCTTCTTTATGTGCTGAAAATTTCTTTTGAAGTTAAATCTCCTAACTGCAGTTTCTCTGCCATTCCACGCAGTTAAAAGTAATATCGGATACCGTCTCACCCAAGAATTTTAGAAAATCGTCGGCTTTCATCTCAACACCTATGCGGGACATATATGTACATGACTAGTGTAATGATCAATGAACTGAGCAGTGAAGAAGGAAGGAATAAGCATATCAGAACAATAAAATATTATTAAATATAATTTTTACTAAAACATAAATTTTCCCAAAATTTTTTCTTGTTAATAAGTCAAAAAATTTTCAACGGGCTCAAAGTCGATGTCCGGCCCTGTCCGGCTACCCTTCTAATCTAAATCATCATCAGTGGCGTTACAGCTCTTTATAAGCCAAAGCCTTCTTCAGAACAATCCTCCATTCGCCCCTGTCTCTGGCAACTCTTCTACATGCTCTAATTCCGATAGACTTCAAATCATTTTCTAGGTTTTCTTGGTACCTAAGTCTCGGTCTTCCTCTTCTTCGTTGTCCAATCGGCCCTCTTCGGTCAAAAACTTTTCTGACTATGGCATCTTCCTCTCGTCTGATTACATGACCTATCCATCTGAGGCGTGCTACCTTAATGAATTTTACGTCAGGTTCTCCAAATCTTCTATACAACTCAAAATTGTAACACCTGCGCCACAAACCTTGTTCTTTTATGCCTCCATATATTCGTCTTAGTATTTTTCGCTCAAAACGTTTCAGCAATTCTTGGTCATTCTGTGTTAGTGTCCAAGTTTCTGAACCATATGTTAGCACTGGTCTTATTAGTGTTTTGTATACAGTCAGTTTAATTTTTCTAGGCATTTTTGAGGCCATCTGTCTTCTTAAGCCATAGTAACACTTATTGGCGAGCACTATTCTTCTTTTGATTTCTTCACTGACGTTGTTATCTTTGGTTAGCAGCGACCCTAAGTATATGAAGGTGTCAACACCTTCCAGTTCTAGGTCATCAATTATTATTCGTGTAGGTGTCGGGTTGCTTGACCTAGTGAGCAGTGAAGAAGGAAGAAATAAGCATGTCAGAACAATAAAATATTATTAAATATAATTTTTACTAAAACATGAATTTTCCCAAAATTTTTTCTTGTTAATAAGTCAAAAAATGTTCAACGGGCTCGAAGTCGAATGTCCGGCCCTGTTCGGCTACCCTTCTAATCTAAATGGGTTTGCGATAATTTAACAAAGTAATTTAACTGATTCTTTGGAGAATACTGGTTGGAAATTCATCAGAATTGTGTTATTTAATTCTGTTCAGAACACAGAACATTATCTCCAGAAATGAGTTTTTGTGTAATATAACGGAAATTAATTATGGAAGAATCCGAGATTGTTCGGGGACTATTCCAGTATTTTTATAGGAATCTAATTATAGAATTCTATTATATCAAATTATAAAAGTTTTGGGAAACTTATACTGATTAAAAACAATCTGTTGTTTTAGTTTTATGTCTTTTATATTTGTATTGACATCAGATACCTCAAGTAAGGGTGGAAAGCAACATATCGAAGGAGACAGCTATAAGAAAAGGTCTACGACAGGGACGTATATTTTCCACACGTCTCTTTAATCTATACTTGTAAAATATCTTCTCAGAGGCTCTTAAAAATAGCATAGAAATCATAATCAACGGCAAAACCGTTATTATTAAAATTATTATTAAATAAACAATATAAAATATGCCGATGATACAATCATTCTTACCGACAGCCTGTCAGATCTACAGAAACTTATAGACCATATTGTAGAATGTAGTGAGTCTTATGGCCTGTATATGAATATCACCAAAACGAAACATGGTTTTCTCCAAATTACAAACTCAAAGTGACCTCCTAATATATGACAGAATTGTTAAATAGGTGTCATTCGTCAGACACCTCGGTGCACTAGTAACTAGTACTTGCGATTCAACGAAAGAAGTGCTATAAAAAATTGAACAGACTAATAAGACGTTTAATGGAATGACACACTTCGTCGTCAAACGGGATCTAGATATAAGACTTCGAATCCGAATACTGCAGTGTTATGTATTCCCAATTCGTCTCTAGATTCTTAACTCCTTACTAGAAAAAAACATCAAGGCGTTTAAATTGTACCTTTAAAGGAAAATAGTACGTATTCTCTGGACCTAAAGAACAGCAAACACCGAAGTTCTTAACAGAATGCAAAAAAAAACGGGGCAAAAAAAAGGAACTGATCCTCGTCCTCATTCCTTGTGTCCTTGTCAGGGCGTTATGACATTCTAAATATTGTTTTGTTTTAATATTATTTACCAGAGTCTTCGTTAGAACTGCTCATCATGTTGGAGATCTTCCTATGGTCTTCAGCTTTTTACCTTTTCTTCTACTACGAATAATTCCATGGTTCCCGTTTGTCTAGCTATGTGGCTAAAGTAATCCTTTATATGAAGCTCTTCAAGTATTGACAGGTTGGTTCTATATCAATTTTTTTTGGATGAATATGTATTCTTCTCCCTCTTTGGATGTTATCATCAATTAATATAATTTTAATCAAATAAATCGCAGATATCGTTTTTTATTAAATCTTGCCCAAATACTTTCGCTCTTAGAGCATCTTCAGGCTATTCAGCACTTTTATGAATGTCATAAACATTAAATAATATATTTAAACAACACTAGACAAAGGACAAACAGTTATACAAAATATGAGCCTGTATGTGGAAGTTTTTTGATTGCCACATGTTTTCCATCTACAGCTCCTAGGCAATTAGGAAAATTCCATTGAACATTGAATCTATCGGCAATAGCTTTCCATTCAGCTTCTTTTGTTGACAAATACAATTACAAGTTAAATGATTAATATACAAACTTATTACTACTAATCAAAAATTTAATAAATGTTTTTTTTCTTTATAGCAGTGCACAAAGGAGGGACCACCAAAAAAGAAGGCAAAAAAAACTTGATAAGTCCAAACAATTAATAGCCTTAGCACGTAAACACCTTGAACAACCACAAGCTGATTATGAAAAAATTGCTTCTGCTTGGGCAGTAGAACTTGAAAAAATAACGCCGCAGCTACAAATTTTTGCGAAAAAGGCCATTACGACACACTATTTGAAGGTCAAATGGGAACACTGCATAGGAATTCTGTAAAAATTATTACTTTCTCTCCTACATCTACTCCATATAGTAATGTACAACCAAGTAATGTCTATTTTGACACTGAGCAACCTCAACTACTAATTGCATAACAGACTATGAATAAGTTAGAGTCCGCTACTGTTTGTAACTATTTGTCAACTTTTCAATAAAAATATGAAATGTGCAATAAACTGAGATATTTAAAACAAATTTTGTTTTGTTTTTAAAATAATCTTATTTACATGTATGTAATCCTTCAGCAGATTATTATAGCTTGGCAAGTTTCTATTACAATTATTCATATGGATTGTGGTAACACAGCACTTGTGAATTTTAAATCTTCAAAGGTATTTCTAGTAGCTAGACAACGTAATCCCGTGTGGGGTATAGTCCCCCATCGGGCGCGTTCCGGGTGGAGGATAGAAGAATGCCTCGCTGATATGGGTGGTACCAGGGAAATGAAATACCCGGCGTGGACCAAAAACGAGCAAAACAGTAGCGTCTGATCCAGAGTGGACGGCTACGAACAGCGTCTGACCCAGAGTGGGCGGCTGATACAGAACTCACCAACCCGTCTGGCAAGCAAGGTGTTTTAATGCCAAAAAACCCTCTTCAGGAAACATGTCGAATTATGAAACAAACGGAATAGGATCTTAGGTGGGTAGAGCTACTAACTCGGAATCCCACACGGGGAAACCGGTCCGCCTCAAGGATTCTGGGGGAGGCAAATATTCGACAAAAATAAATGTAGGAATGTATAACATCAGATCCATGAACGAAGACACTAAAATCCACGAACTAGAAGAAGAACTGACTAAAATACAGTGGGATATTCTCGGCATATCCGAAGTAAGAAGAAAAGGAGAACAAAAAATACAGCTAAAATCAGGAAATTTGCTATAATATAAAGGTAATGAAGAAAACACCAACAATGGGGTAGGATTTATTATAAATAAAAAAGTAGTTAAACACATACAATCTACCAAGGGCATATTAGATAGAGTAGCATACACGACGCTTATATTAAAAAGAACATCCTTAAAAATCATGCAGGTGTACGCTCCAATAAGTACTTACAGCGATGAAGATATTGAACATTTCTACGAAGACATAACAACAGCTATGGAAGAAAAGAAATCAAAATTAACAGTAATAATCGGGGACTTCAATGCCAAAATAGGAGAACAACTATATAAAGAAGAAGACAGAAGTAGAACCCCATGGATACGGCAAAAGAAATGATAGAGGACACGCATTGATGAATTCCTTGGAGGAGAAGCAACTATGTGCAATGAATACAATCTTTAAGAAAAAATCCAAAAGAAAATGGACATGAATTAGTCCCAAGTTAGTTAAAAACAAGTTTTATCTAACAAAGTTATACTTATTAGGTGAAAAAATGTGACCGCCACCAATATTCTTATAACATTTGTATCTTTTATATAAGAAAAGGTTTCCTACCCGTATGTAGAGGATTAAACTCTGACCACCGGAGCGAACTAGTACACAGTCCAGAAAAACAACCCTGTAATGTAAGTAATTCTCAAGTAAATTATATTAATTGATGATAACACCCAAAGAAGCAAAAAAATGTCTTCTTATATCTTAAACTAATGTTCGTACGTGCTAACATTCTCGAAAACATTACTCATTTTTACGCCATTACCATTAAAGTGTAATGCAAGCATAATTTATGACATAACATAAACGTTTGAAAAGTAATTTTGAATATTACAAGGACGCATTGTCGTATAAAGTATGAAAATTGAAATATAAGTGAAATAGCGAAGGGGTAAGAACACCGGAGTTCTATTTCGTTCCATAATATACACTTTGTATTCTGGATGGAGCCTGCACAAGATGGAAAAATATTATTTCCTTTACATCACTTCTTTTCTCTGTAATAAGATGTTTGAAACGAGACGGATGCCTCTTATTTTTCTCAGACGTTCATATAAATATATTTCAATATGACTAATACCGTCCATTTTTCACGCGGTCCTTTTCGTTTTATGTCTTTTTGTGACAGTTAAGTAATGGCGAAAATATTAGGTTAAATCTATCAAAAATTTTATAGCATCCAGTTGATCCGTTTTATTTGAAATATTACCTTATTAGATAGGACACTTCCATGAATAAATTATACTTTCTACCTTTTCTAAAAGAGTTTATTAATATTTGATGGATTTGGCTGATACGTGATGAAATTTCAATTTATACAGTGCGGCATATTTACAGTGGAATCTCTGTAGAATATAATACTATATTTTTTCATGACAGAAAAATAATAATTCTATTAACTATTTTTTATTAAAAAATGTTTGCGTCACTTGATTCCTATTTTGATATATCAATCATCTCATCCAAAAGCACGCCTATGTCTGCCAAAGTCAATGGAAAAATCGTGAACAATATCAGGTATGTCGATGATAAAGTACTGGTTGCTGGCAGTGAAGAAGAACTACAAATTCTGTTAACCAAAGTAATGCGAGAAGGAGAACTATACGGCCTTAAAGTGAATGTAAAAAAAACCAAAACAATGGTAATTTCAAAAAAAAACACACACCAGTTATAAACATACTAGTCAACAACAATCTAGTTGAACAAGTGAAAAAGTTTAAGTATCTAGGCTGTTGGATACATGAAACCTTAGACCAAGAACAAGAGGTTAAATGTACAATAGAACAGGCAAGAAACACCTTTTTAAAGATGCGACACTACACGTAATTTTGATTTGTCCCTACGATACCGCATGATAAACTGTTATGTATATAGTATACGATTACACGGCGTGGAAGATTGGACGTTAACAGTCAGCTCGGTACGACGTTTAGAGAGCTTTGAGATGTGGGTATTTCGTCGTATGCTGAAAATTCCATGTACCGACCGCGTTAGACATGAAGAAGTTTTAAGGCGTATGAATAGAGAACGTGGACTCACAGAAATTGTCAAGAAGCGTAAAACGTCTTATCTTGGACACATATTTAGACACAACAGGTATAACTTCCTTTAGCTTATTCTTCTTCTTTAGATGCAAATCCACTAATGGATGTTAGCGATCACATTTTCCATTAATTCTCTATTTCTTGCAATATGTATCAGAGATTGTATGTCGTTAATCCCTGTCCATTGCCTTATGTTTCGGAGCCAGGACATTTTCTTGCGTCCCATTCCTCTCTTGCCTTCAATTTTACCCTCGATTATAAGTTGGAGGAACTGGTATTTTTCATTTCGCATGATGTGACCTAGATACGCCGTTTTCCTTTTCTTGATGGTTTCGAAAAGTTGGCGTTCTTGGTTTATTCTTTTAAGGACATCTATATTTGTGATTTTCGCTGTCCATGGTATTTTTAGGATACTGCGATAGAGCCACATTTCGAAAGCTTCTAATCTGTTTATATCCCTCGTTTTGAGTGTCCAGCCCTCTACGCCATATAGCAGCACTGACCACACGTAGCACTTAGTAAACCTTAGTCTCAGTTGAAGATCGAACTCTGAACAAGTCAGTACCTTCTTGAATTGAATCTTTAGCTTATTATAGAAGGAAAAATAGAAAGCAGACGCGGCCCGGGTAGACGACAAATGACCTGGCTGCGCAACATCAAAGATTGGACAGGATTAGACTTTCAAAGTTTAATAAGGAAAGCCCAAAATAGGGAAGACTTTGCAGAGGTCATCGCCAACCTTCGCTAAGAAGACGGCACCTAAAGAAGAAGAAGAAGATGTCTGAGAATAATAGTAAATTTAGAAACCTATTTTTTTAGCCACGTTTTATGTATTTTCCATATGTAAATAATATGAAACAACACATAGTATGAACTAGTTGGTGTGTAACAACACATGGATAAATATTTGAAGAAATGCAGCGCAGATTTAGAAAAGATAATTAAAAAAAAGCATGCCTTTCATAAGTAGTTGAAGGATAAATCTCCAGGAACACGAGGTAATACTGTTATACATATTTCTTTAAAATCAATTTATTCAAACAAACCAATTAAAGCAACAATATCACAGTACTTGTTATAAACTTTAACTCAATGACAACTATTCAAAAACTCAAATACTACTGTTACTTGAACTGTCAACTACCTATGGTTACTTATATTTTATGACGTTCGTTTCAGACTTTAAGAGACATTTCGGGATTTTTCGATGACGATCTCGAACATTCTAGATTTTAATGCTCCTTCTTTTTCGTCAAGGGACTTTTTCTATATGCAATAAATCTATAACACAAAGTCATACTGAACAAAAAAAAACAATAATAATACACCATGGTTCAGAAAAAAAATAAAAGAGAAATGTAAAGAGAAACGAGAGGCCTACCGAAGTACAAAACATCACATACTCCAGAATCCCGAGACACCTATAGAAGAATACGAAATGGAACAAAGCAGTTGGTAAGGAGAACAAAATGAACACTGGGAACAGTTTGCGTAAAGAATGGAAAACGACTTCTACAGTGCATAAAAACAAATATGGAGACTCATAAGAAACCAACGGAAAGAAATGGTAGAATTGAAGGAATTGAAGGAATTAACGGAACTATTTAAATGATAGGAAAATAGAAATCAGTTTTCAGGAAGTAGAGATAGCTATAAATTCACTCAAAAATAAAAAGTCGCCACGACCAGAAGGAATAACCAACAAGCTTCTAAAACACGAAGGAGGCAGTATAACCTTAGGGATAACAAAACTTATACAAAAACTAATATGGCAGTGCAAAATACCAGACGCACACGGAATAACAGTATAATGATACCAATGTTCAAGAAAGGAGATAAAGAAGACCCCAACAACTATAGAGGTATAAATCTACTGAACATCGCACTTAAACTTACCACAAAAATTCTAACCAACAAAACCAATAAACTAACAACTTTATCAGAGGAACAACAACGAAAAGTGTTTGGGATAGATGGAAAAACGGAAACAGGAATGGAACGAACACATTAATAGAATGGCAGAGATTAGCATACTACGAATAGCACGAGATAAGTTACCGAATGAACGAAGAAGTATTGACAGACCAAGAAAAAGGTGGTGCGATAATTTAAATAATTTAGGAGGCTAATATTGAAGAAGAAACATGCTTTAAAGCCTACATACAAGAAGGAAGAAGAAAAAGGATAAATCTAACGGAACTGTTGTTATACTGATCGTTCCTTTATAGTTATTCGGCTCGAATAACTGGTCTATAAGGGACCGACTGAGGCCAACAGGGTCGATCAGTTCCGTGGTATGGAGCTCTCAATATGAACTATATTGGGTTTACTTATAGCTGAAACCTGGATAAAGTACATTAGATCGTTTATTTTATGCAGAACGGTGTACAGGCTTTTCCAGTTTCGTTGAAATTTCGAAAAAAAGTTCTTTCTTACGTTTGGGATTGTATAACCATACCTATCTCGAAAGTTTCGGTAACATGCATGTAGAACATGGCCTAATAAATCCATTATTACTTTGTAGCTTTTTTGACTTTTTCCAATTTTTCTTTCAAATTTTGGATGTTCCACGGGGACGAACGCTATTCTTTGCAAGGAGGTAATCTTACAGAAATAAGATCTTAAGGAAATTTCATTTCTCTTCCGTTGATCATCGTCGATGGAGAATATCCAGTCACTTTGTGGTCGGATTTTTAAAGACTAGCAGCAATAGACGAATTAAAATATCCCAATTTTTTTTAGTTATCAGCAACAAATATTGAAAGGTATTGACAGTTCTATTATGTCTTTCGACCTTTCCATCTGATTGTGGATAAGGAGGCGTAGTGCGAATTTTTTTACTACCCAAGATTTTTATTATTTCTTGCTATAATTCTGATTCAAATTTTTGTCCTCAATCAGAATGAAAGTTTTCTAAAGGAACTTGATTAGACGTGTGTTGTGAATGCTTCTGCTACTGTAATCACTTCTTGATTAGGGCGGGTTACAATTTCAGGCCACTTTGAAAAATAGTCCATTGTGGTCATTAAAAACTTGTTTCCTCTCTCTTTGTCATCGAGAGTAGACCGAGAATATCCACTGCAAGCCGTTCAAAGACTCTCCGAAAAGATATTGCATTATTTACCCACTGCTCCTTATTCTAGGACCTCGTCTACCATTATATAATCTACCATTTGTTGTGTACACCAATCTTCTACCTACATCTCGGCGACAATTGATCCAGTAAAATCTGTCTCGATCTCTGGCAAGTGTTCTCTTGACTCCAAAATGTCCTCCAAAAAGGATGTTATGAAGTTCTTACAATACATTTTTAATGTGTGATTTTTGCAGTAACAATTGCCTAAATGTACATACTTTATCATGACTTCCCCGTATCCCAAGATAATAGATTATTGGAAAGATACAGAAATTTCCATTAAGCCAGTACGTAATTGCTGAAATGTACATACTTTATCAGGACTTTCCCGTATCCCGAGATAATAGATTATTGGAAAGATACATAAATTTCCATTGAGCCAGTACTAATTATATGTAGTTCCAACTATTCTGATTATTTCCTGCCAAACAGGTCTTACTCCGTTTTTAAGCCATTCTCGTATGACTCTTAAGTTTTTATCTTTCTTGTGGCGATTGTTAAGGTTTTCCAGGGAAGTCTAATCATTTTAACTGTAATTATCTGGAGACTCACTTTTTCGGTTACAACTTTTTTTTCTGCAAGTCTCTTGAAGTACTAGCATTGTCGTTTTAACAAAGGTCACCTAGATAAAATACCGACGTGTTATGGCGATGGTATTTTACATGTATTACGTCAAAATACGTTAGAGTTTCTCTACGAGTATACACCCAGCAACTTGTCCTTCTAGCTTTTTAAAATTCATTGGGCACTGCAAAGCATCATGGTCATTTCTAATTATAAAATTTTTATTGTAAAGGAAAGTATAAAAATGTTTTAGGTCTATTATAGTAGCTAGGAGCCCTTTTCAGGTAACGCAATAATTTTTTTGGTCTTTCCTATTGTTTTAAGAAAATATGCAATAACTTTTTCTTCGTCTTCCTGTCCTTGTGATAATATGGCGCCAATACCATGCTGAGATTGGTCACAATTGAACAGGTATTTTTCATCTCGTGGATAGGCTAGAATAGGTGCTGCTGTAAGTCGTTTTTTTTAATCTACGAAGGCATTTTGACAATCCAGTGTCCAGTCAAATTCAATGTTTTTTCAAACGTGATCGTAAAGTATTACGTAACAATATCCAAGGTATTACAAAGCCTGCTATCAGAAGATTAGTTCATCGCGGAGGGGTAACACACATATATATATATATATATATATATATATATATATATATATATATATATATATAGTTTAATTTATGAGGAACCGCGAGGTACAGCTGGTTCCTAAAAAACTTATACGTATCTTAAAGCGTATTTTGTAGAAAAATGAGCAGTATGTTTTAACGGATAAATACTTAATATTAACATACTGTCACTGCTAAATCTTAAAATGTGTCAGAAAACTTATCCTGTTCAACATTAAAAAATGGCTCCACATGCTAGCAAAGAACTAAAAGCCAGAATTGTAATGAAATTAAAAGATGGTTGGTCACTATCTGCCGTAGCGAACCATTTTAACGTAAGCAAAAAAACAGTTTTTAATATTAATAAAGAGAACAAGAAACTCTCGAAAGAAAGCAAGGTTCTGGAAGACCAAAAATATCTACCGTTTGTGAAGATCGTACGCTTTTGGAGAGATTAGAAGAGAATTTTGAAGATGCGAAAACTTCAAGAATTATGTCACAGTTTCCGGGAAGAAAGACAACAATTTGGAGCAGAATTAAAGCATCACGTCTATATTTGCTTTAAACCATCAGCTGCAAAATCAAGATTTTTGGGACAGGGTAATATTTACAATTGAGAAAATTTTTCAATCTTCTAAAAAGGGTAAAATCGGGCTGTAAGACCAGATAATAATAGACTTAATCCTCTATATGTTGCTAGATATGCTGGTCATTTTAGCGTCAATATATGGGGATGAATTTTATCTAGAAGAATGGGAATGGTATGGCGTATTGATGATAGGTTTGTTGGGCTGACTTATCTGATATTCTAGAAAACGTCATGTTTTCCAGTGTAGAACAGTTATATCCAGAAAATAATTTTATCCTAAAACAAGATAATTGTCCCGGGCACACTGCAAATTTAGTAAACCAGTGGTTCCAGAATAACAACATCGAAGACAATTTCATAGTTTCTTTCACGCAGGTGGACCGAAGACTACAAGCTGTTATCAATACTGATGGAGATATTACAAAATATTAATTTTATTTTTACATACCTAAATTTAGTATAGTTTCGGTCTTTCAGACTCTCGCGTTCTTTTGAGAGTTTCTTGTTCCCTGCAATTTTTATTAATAGAAAAACTGTGGTTCTGCTCATATTAAAACGTTTTGCTGCCTCTGATAGTGCCCAATAATCTTTTAATTTGGTTACAATTCTTGCTTTAATATATTGTTGAGTTAAATCGTTTGTTTTATTCATTCATTCAAATGCAGGAATTCAAAATAATATCAAAATTTAGTCCTTAATAATTATTACAATTTATGAATTAGCATATTTAATCAACTGGTTGTTGTTTGTTTGTTTATTTTATTATTTGTATGTCATAATAAATATAATATAATGTCAGACCAATCGAATACACTGCTCAAAATGATCAAATCTTACTGAGCCGTATAAATTTTTTTTAGGAATCAGCTGTACATTGAAAGTATTTTTGGAAAACGTTATTAGAAATACCATGACCCATACTGAGCACGCTAAAAGGAAAAGAGTAAATACTTAGATGTTGTATATGCACTTAAACGGAACTGTCGTAACAATAATGTTACCCTCAGGTCAGGCAGCAAGCGAAGCAAACAGTACGAGTGGGGAAGAACGAAGACTGGTAAAGAATGTGTAGAGACATAGATAACACGATTAGCTATAATATGTCAAATGAATCTTGGAAAAAATAAAAAATATTAGAAGAAATAAACAAGGTAATATCTTACAAATAATCATAACAAATGAATAAACAAAACATTACACAATATTGCTTAGTAATTTCTTGGTACAAAGTGCACCAGTTTTCTTTCTTTTTTAACTGCACAACATTTGTAAATGCCGAAAATTAGAAAAAAGCAAAATACTAAACTTTTACAAAGCCATTTCGATAAAAATCGAAAGAAACAAAGTGAAAAGATACGAGCAGTAACATACAAAAGATGGAAACATAATATATATTACGATGTAGCTACAACGCTGGCGGTGTTCACGTTTGTTACTCATAAAATAGCTTTATGTCCTATAACAGGTTTACTACCCCCATTTAATTCCCATATTTACCCGAACTTTGTGCAATAATATAACTAAAACATAGTAAATTTGATGCTAAATCATTTTGTATTCAATGGAATCATTTTAACATCAAATTAAATACATCGAAAAGCAGCCAAATGGACCGTACAATTTACAATATATAGATAGATATTATGCATATACGGGGAGGCGGCAATAAGGCTTCTGGCAGATAACTCTTTAAAACATCTGGTTATAAATTTCAGCTTGATATTGTTTATGTGTTGATAAAACACCAATGGATTGGAAATATTGCCTGTTGATATATACCGGTATTACGAAACGTGCATAAAATATCTTTCTTAATTTATAAATACAAACTAATATGAATTCATCAGATAAAAGGCATATATCGAGCACAGTTTAATTAAATCTTGCCCAAGTACTTTCGATCCCTAGATCATCTTCAGGGGCATTTCGTCAATTGTGGCCTATCCGACAAGAACAAAATGTCATAAACATATAAATGTACATCACACTACACTACAAAAGGACAAACAAACACTTTAAAATTACTTAAGAAAGGCTACATTACTTGCAGAAGCCGGAGACAGAATTTTTTCATTCTGTCTCCGGCTTCTGCAAGTAATGTAGCCTTTCTTAAGTAATTTTAAAGTGTTTGTTTGTCCTTTTGTAGTGTAGTGTGATGTACATTTATATGTTTATGACATTTTGTTCTTGTCGGATAGGCCACAATTGACGAAATGCCCCTGAAGATGATCTAGGGATCGAAAGTACTTGGGCAAGATTTAATTAAACTGTGCTCGATATATGCCTTTTATCTGATCAAAGTTCATTTATTCGAGCATTCAACCTTATATTTATTAATATGAATTCCCTGATACAAAATTATTGTTCTTTTACATTATTCAACAAAGTTATTAAAAAAATGTGCGTAAAATAAACATATTAAATAATATATATTAAATAATATAATAAAAATATTCTATTTTTTTGTCTGCTGCAAAATCTATAATTCTTCGCTAGTTGTTCCCACTTATTTCATGCAAGGTATGTTGTAGCATTTTTAAATTCCTTGGTATGTATTGAAATCCCCTCGTATACGTATTAAAACACAAAAGTATTTGCAATCCTCTTTGCGTCGAGAGTTAATATGAAAGCACTTTAAGTTTGTTTATATCACGGACACATATTTTTCTTTGATTTAAGCAGCTCGATACTGCGTTTCAATCAAACATCCATTTAGATCGCTAAGGAAGTTTTGCTGGAAAGATAATTGCGACACTCTCGCTGAGACGTGGTCAAGAGCGGTAGGCTTCAGCGTTTGTCGAAATTTTACGTCGTATTTGTAATATTTTCTCGTTTTTTGTCCCTTTTTATGAAAAATAAGTAGTTTTGTGGAAGTTAATAGTAGCAGTTCAATGTGTAGTTGCAGTCTTGCAGTTTTTTAAGGAGAAAAGTTGCCAAAGTTTGTGTTCCAGTGCCCCAACTTCCAACCTCAATAATTCACAGTGTGATATGCAGTTTTTTTGTTCGTGTGGCAGAGAGTTTAAGCCCAGTTCTATCCCCAGAAATTCCAGTGAAATCTAGTTTCCACCCCCAGCATTTTTGTGTAACACCCCAGTGCAATCCAGGTAACTTTTTGTTTAAATTTTAAGGGAAAAATAAAAAAATAGTTATTTTTATAAATAATTGCTTTCGTGGAAGTTTGTTAAGATAAATTTTTATTTGCAATAATTAATAAACTGTGGGCTATAAAATGTGGCAGAAATAAATTATTGCAAATAAAAATTTATCTTCACAAACTCCCATGAAAGAAATTATTTATAAAAATATTTATTTTTACTTTTCCTTTAAAATTTAAACAGCCCAGATAGGATATGTAAGTTTTTCTTTTTTGTTATTTTGGTATAAATTGTTGTAACTATTAATGTAGTATTTTTGTAGTGTCTATTTTTAGACACTACAGCGTCTTTTTTAGTGTCTAACTGTTTGTGGTGAAACAACAATAAATTTTTTTCCTAAACCATTTTGTTTATTTCTCTTAACTAAGTCTCTAAGCCCTTTTTTGAGTTTCATTTAAAAATATATATTTTTCATTTCTAATAACTATTTCAATAGTTACAACTAGTTGTTGTAATCGTTATAATTTAGCACCTTGAAGCGGCGTCCTTATTTTAAATAGCTAGAGGTCTTTCTTGTTGTTTTTGTTTGCCCATTTGTCCAGAAGATTCAGGTAAGTACCCCTTTCTTTCATTTTTGTAGTTGCCCTAATCCAACCCCCTTGCCATTCACTTATCCACGACCCCGCTACTCCAAATAAACCCTGACCGCCGTTCGCATAAGTTTCATTTATTTTGCTTGACCTATCTCCACCCCCAGTAACTTCTGTCCTAATTTTCAACCCCCTTTAATTATACCCTATGTGGTAGGCAAAATAATTCGTTACAATGTACAGTACATTCAACCAAATTACACCTCTAAACGATTAACGGAATTCGCAGAAAACCTTTCGTTGTGGTAAAAGGCACGGTAAACTGCACTGGTGTTCTCCATAATGTTTAATACTTTGCTAAATTTTAGGTAAGTATAAAATAAATATGTGTCATTAACCCGTTGGTTATAGTTTTGCATATTATGTTACATTTTTTTTTAAATGGTATTCTTGCTAATGTTATTTAATGTTAATTTCTTTCAACTACTTGTTTAATAATTTTTTTCTGAAACAAATACTACCGTGCTAAGGATAATTTATATTCAAACTAGATATACAAAGTACTAAAACATCACTTTTAATTTTTGTTAAAAAATACTTCGGGGTAAACTAGAACATTTCGTCAATTTAAATAGTGGTGGTTAGATTGGCCATGTTTGTTAGAGTGTACTGTTTTTGAGACGTCTGCAATTACGGGTTAAAGTTAGGGTTTCGGTAAATATATTAAACTTTTTATTTTCAAATGAAAATATTTGTAGTAAAAATAAAATAATTCCTAATGATCATTAGGCTAATTTGTTTAATGTGTTTAGGATATTTTTAAGCGGTTATATTATATTTTACCTTTCAAGCATAACAGTTAGAATGTTTCTGTCATATTGATCTAAACTCAGTATATTGTACTTCAAACATGTAGTTTAAAGTGACCATCATGCCTGGACATAAGTTGGATATTGATGAATTAATTGCAAATGTCCATAAATACTTTACCATGGAAAAAGACAATGGTGGACCTTTAAAGTCATTATTATGTATAAATCAACGCGTTTGTGACGTACTCGGGATAAGTGCAAGTAACCTTAAAACTGTAATGAAAACTGACAGAGATTCTCAAGAAGATCTTACTGTGACTGAGTATTACGAAGACAAGAAAACAATTCGTAAAAGTTGTAGAAACATTGACTTACCTGATGGAGAAAAATTTGAAATTCGCAATATTTTGTATCGAATGCGGGAAAACAATCAACATGTCAGTTTTGATACTTTACTAGCCAAAATAAGAGAAATACAATTTTCTGAAATTAAGAGGACTAGCCTTTGAAAAGTGTTGAGAGATTTAGGATTTAAATTCAAAAAAGAAAATAACAGGGTACATTTATGCGAAAGGAGTAGTCTGGTTCACAAAAGAATTAAATTTTTGAGAGAATATACTAGACTTAAATCTGAAAATGCAACATTCGTATACTTAGATGAGACATGGATATTTGCAAAGGGTGGAAATAAAATAATTTAGCAAGACGGCAGCATAAAATCAATAAAACACACAGATAGTGAAGGCAAAATACACATCATTCTTCATGCAGGAGGAAACGAAGGCTTTATAGAAAACGCAGATTTGATTTTTTCTTCAAAATTTGATCAAAATCTGCTGATTACCATGAAAACATGAATGCAGATATGTTTGTTAAATGGCTTGAAGAGAAACTATTACCTAGTCTGAGTGAACCATCAGTTATAGTTTTAGATAATGCACCTTACCATTCGGAGAGTTTGGAGAAACAACCAAAACAGTCGTGGAACGTATTGAGCATAAAAAATTGGTTAGTTAAAAATAATATCAATGTTCCGGTATACGCCTTTAAATCAGAGTTACTGGAAATTTCGAAACGTAATCAAAAACCAACAGTTTATATAGTTGACCAAATTGTATCAAGTTATGGACATCAAGTACTACGGTTACCGCCGTATCACTGCCAGTTTAGTCCCATCAAACACATCTGGGGTATATGTAAAACGTAATATTATGCAGTTAGGGGTATATGTAAAACGTATTATAATGCAGTTAGGGAAATGTGACAAGAAGCTCTTAAAACTGCAACTCCAGAAATATGGGCCAAAACTGTAAATAAATGTGAAAAATTAATAGAAGCGTGGTGGATCCGGGAAAATAAAATTAGTGAAAATGATCCAGTGATTATAGATTTACATTTGATAGCAGTAGTGAATTTAGTGACGATGATGATGATTTATAAATTTAAATAATGAGTTAGTACACTATTATAATGTTATTTACAAAATAATTGTACAGCAGGTTAACCATTATATTTATACATTTATTATTAGCCAAATAAATAATAATATTTAAAATTCTATTTGAGTTTTTGCTCCTCACTTTATATCTACAAATTAACTCTAACTGATAATACAGTCAAAAATATTCTAAACAAAGTAAGTAATTAAAAAGATTATGGAGAACTCCAGTGCAGTTTGCCGTGCCTTTTACTACAACGAAAGGTTTTCTGCGAATTCCATTAATCGTTTAGAGGTGTAAGTTGGTTGAATGTACTGTAGCTATTGTTCCGTGATATAATTCCTAATTTTGCTTCTGATAACTCTCTTCCTATCTTTGCGTTTAAATATCCTAAAATTAACCGTATAAACCTGAGTAGAACAACCAGCCACCGCACTAAATCGTCAAGCAAAATTTTTAAAACCTACAAATCTGAGCGTTCTACTTAATTTCTTACAGCAAATATAACAATATCGTATTTTAACAGAAGAAAGAAAATTTCAAAAATACAACTTTAATTTTTTCTTCGCTGATCTTTTTATATATGTAGAATATATTATGTACTCTTTTCAATTAAAAAATAATATAAATGTTAGGGAAATAAGTCTTCCACTCACAATCCGTTATAGGTTTTCATTAAAGATGGTAAAAGAGAATGGGCTACCATTTTCACTATTTACAAACTTTTACAGATTCTTTATTCTGTCAAGAAACTAATGTTAAAATACATGGTGTATAGAAACAAATGTGTATATGACAAAACAAACAAACAATTGTGATTTGGTTAGTACAGCGGACTTAATCAATAGTCAATCAAGTAGATAGAATAAAATAGAATAGAAATGTGTATTTGTGCTTTAAATTTATATTAGGTATTCCATAGATTCCATAGACCAGCTTCACTCTGATGTTAACTGTATAAGTTTTTTTTAATAAAATGAAATAAATAATTATTTTCTTCTTCCTTTTCCTCTTTTTATCTCTTGCTATTTTGACGACACGTGTCTCCTCGACTCTGCTTATGTGGTTATTCCATTCTTTCTTTTTTCTTTTTTGTGTCCATTTATTAATACACTGTACGTTACATTTTCTTCTAAATTCTTTACTCCTTTTTCTGTCTTTCAGCATATTTCCTGTAATTCTTTTCAGTACTCTCAACTTTGCTGTTTCCAGTAGCCTTCGTGTTGTGGCTGTATCAAGTCTTGTTTCTGAGGCATATGCCATTATTGGTCTTATACTGGCTTTATAAATTCTTGACTCATCTCAGTGTTAATGTGTCTGTTTCGCCATATAGTGTTATTAAGGCATCCTGCCAGTCTATTTGCTTTTTGTACTTGATCTCTCACTTCTTTGTCCAGGTCTCCATAGCTAGACAGTGTAATTCTCACTTATTTTATTTCCATTACTTGTTCAATACTGATGCCATCAATTTCTATTTTATATCTGGTTGGTTCTTTTCTGACTACTATTGTTTTAGTTTTCTGAGATGAGATTATCATATTAAATTCTTTTGCTCTTATGTTAAATCTGTGGATCAGTCTTTGCAGACTATCTTCATCTTGGGCTATCAATATTGTGTCGTATGCGTAGCAGAGTATTTTATTTCTTTGTTTCCCATTCTGTATCCCCCGCCTTTGTTAACGCTTTTGATGATTTCATTCATGATTAAATTAAAGAGCATGGAGCTCAATGAATTTCGTTGTCTTATTCCGCTGCCAATTTCTATAGGTTCTGTAAGTTGTCCATCTATTCGGACTTCCATTTTGTTGTTTTGGTACATGTTTTCGATAGTTTTTATAATATATAGGGGAACTTCTCTATTATACAGAAGATGGATTACATCTTTGAGTCTTACTCTGTCAAACGCTTTCTTTAGGTCAATGAGACACAGAAATGCTGGTCTATTATACTCTAGTGATTTTTTAGTAATAAATAAAATAATGTAAGATAAATTTAACGGATTGTAAGTAGAAGACTTATTTCTCTAACGTTCATGAATATGTGACACCAGCAACCTCTCTATCATTTAAAAAAATAATAATTTTCCTTAGGTTTTGAACGTATATTAAGATTACGTGAATCAGAATAAAATGTATAAATTGTACCTACAAAGAAGGATTTTAGAAAAGATAAAAACTAAAAGAAGTGCATGAAATCGAATTACGCCACAAGGGTTAACTGATTAATATTAAATTCGATGTAGATACCGTAAAAAAGTTCAATGGCCGGAGAATTTATTTCTTCCAGCAGAAGTAGCAAGAGCCCGAAAATTCTTGGAAAAAAGATAGAACACTCCAATAATTGAAATACGCTTCGTTGGCAACCATTTGCGATGTCGGAAATTAATTTGAAACAGAAATTATTGACATTTCTCTATTCGGTTGGTACAAAGTTAATTAGATGAGCCAAATTGAATGCTAATGTAATTTACTTAGGAATGCATAAACAAGGTAAATAAATATTTATTCATGTTAACAGACATTGTTAAAATGCAAATTCTAGAAATTCTACCCTCGAGTTTACCATTATCATCTGATCAATATTAGCCGAGCGACTATTACAAACTCTATGATTTCAAGTGAATTAATTGAGAGTACGTACATTCTATCTTCCTTCTCTCTTACTCCATCTAACTCCAAAGGCGATTCAATTAAAAACTTATATCTATTCAAATATGTATTTTTTAATTAATATTTTTGTGAATTTATCATAAACAAGAATGTGGCTCGATTCTAACACATTGGGATTGTACAACGTATGATATTCTACTAAAATGCTTTTGTTTTGTCACACCAAAAATATTCTAAGCAGATTTATTTTGATATTACGAATGAATATGAAAAATTCAAATAAAACGTTTTAAGACGCACAAAATGGTACACTACAAATAAGCTATAGTCTCGTGTTTGCCACTTAGAAACAAATAGACTTAATAGACGGTCTAATGGTCGTCATTATTTCTCCACGGGTGGTAACAGCTATATACAAATCGTCACCTGCTACAGAGATAGTAGTAGTTTTTTGTGGACAGGTGGCGCTGGGGTTTTCGTTATGGACAGATAGACAGACAGAAGAAGCAAATTATATATATATATATATATATATATATATATATATATATATATATATATACTTTGGTAGGTAAATCTTGGGAAAGCGTCAAATCAAGTATCGGCTAGAGATTGTATAAGCCAGTTTGGTGTAGAACTTTATTCTAAATGTGAAATTTTCGGTGATAGGCTGTCACCTTCATCAGCACCTAAATGGAAAACTTATTTAGTACAAATGGTGGAAGTTAACATTTAACAACCTACATTGAAAATGTTCACTTGGTCCTAGTGGTGAAGAACACTGTCATAAATATGTTAAAAATATTAAAAAATACATTTAAAATTTTCAATAAAAACATTACAACACAAAAGGGTATTTTTACAAATACAACACAAAAACATCTAAAACCCAACAAAAACCACATCTTCATGTTTAAGGTAGAAAAAAAGAAAAAGAAGATGTCATATGTAACAAGGTTATATTTACATCTGCACCTCATGCAATAACATGGAAATTGGAAAAAATCTTTTAAAGAACCAAAATAGCAGGGAAATGAAGTCTGCTCTCAATTGCATGCAGGTCATCTGTGTATGTTATGATAAGTTACCTCCATTTATCAACCTGTTACATCTTGTCAAGTCCTGCTGAAGCAATAAAAGAAAAAATAAAACTTAAGTTTTCAACATCTCTTTTACAGTTCATAGAAGAGCTGCAGTTATGGATGTAGCACATTTCTATGAAATTTCTCTTAAATTGGTTGTCAACCCTTTTTAGTACTTCCACATTTTCATAGTTAGCAATGTGTCCAGTATTCTTAATATGTTAGCTAAAAGCTGTACTAGTAGGCTTCCTCACAACATCACTCTTATGCTAAGCTATTCTGTTTGAGAGTTTCTGGCTGGTTTGACCGACATACACTTCTGAACAGAAACCACATGAAATGGAATACACTACATTGAAGTTATCCAGTTTTTGAACTCTTTCTGTCAGGTGAGTCCCTAATCTTTGTACACTGAATTTGCTATCACTATGTTGAACTGTCTGAAAAGGTTTGTGATCTGTGGTGATAAACTCCTGATGTAAGGCAATCTCTCATAGAAAAGTTCTACTGGTTCTCCTTCTGATTCTTGATTTCTGGTTCTTCATTTGACGCTTTCCCGAAAGTTACCTACCAAAGAATTGTATTCTTAGCGTCGTTATATACACTATATATATATATATATATATATATATATATATATATATATATATATACAGAGTGGTCCTTAAGTAATTGTACAAACAGAAACCGTAGATTCTGCACTTTAAAATATTACGATTTAAGCCAACTCGCTTTAATAAAATGTTGATATTAAGAAAGATACAGGGTGTTAAAGTGGAAACTTAAAATTTTATTTTTCACTATAACTTTTACGTTTGTAAATATTTTTGGACAAAAATTTACAATTAAATGCCTTTGAGTAGGATAAATTACAATTTTATACATCCTTTAATGTAACTGATAGAGTGCGCCACATATGCCATTTGTGTGACATAAATGTGCGCTTAACCTCTGCGACAAATAAGGTGTAGTTCCACAATTTACCATAAGATTCGGATATGGAGCCAAAAGAATATATTCATCCATTATACATTATAGCCACCACGTAGCCCAGAATTTAATCCGGTTGATTTTGGTGTATGGGGCGCGTTAAAACATCGCGTCTATAAGAATCCCATAAACATTCGCAACCAACTATGGGAAGAAATAAATACTGCAGCAGTTTCTTTAGAACCAATGATGAAGTGTCCCTACTAAAAAGGTTTGCCTATTCAATAATTTTTCTGCCAAAGTGACACTATTGTACCAGTCGTCCGCACATAGTGTTCTACCAAAATCTAAATATGGCTCTATTAATTTCATAACCACTGTCAAAGATACAGATCTACCAGGCTGAGCTTCCTTTCCAGCATAAACATTATATTGCAAAGTGTAAAAAGAGAGTTAATGAATGATAGCAGCACTGAGTACTATCTATGAAAAGCAGAAAAAATCTAAAAAAAGATCAGTAACTCATTCTCCACCAATTAAACTAGAATATGGAAAACGTATTTTTCCATTAGTAATTTATTTACTTAGGTAACATTACGTGTCTTAAAAAGAAAACATTTTTTGTCGCGACGTGTACATCACTCACATATTTTCATAAAATCCATAACATAAATTTAAACCGAATTACAAATATTTCAATGGAAATTGTCCTGGAAAGGACAGCGGGATATTATCTATAATATAATGACCAATATATCCTATCATTTTGGACATTTTCCCAGAAATTCTTTTTTGTTTTATTTGAGGGATTGTATTGCAATGTCACACGCATTGTCTCTTGCGATGGATCGATATAAATGTTTTGATATATTATTTATTTGATGTAATATATTTAAAATATCCAACTCCGAATGAAATTCGATATAATTTTGTTTATAATTTTATATTTAAAGCAGAATGTTTCGTTTTTCGTTTCGTTTCTCACAAGAGTGATCTGTCTGACTCTGTCTGTCTGAGTGATAATATGAAAATAATACAGGTTTATAAAAAGAAGTGGATCTATTCTATGATGATAACAAAGCTGCTCGTAAAGACCATCAAGGCCATTTTACTTTTATATGTGGTGATTTTAACGCCAAAACAGGAATGAAATCCAACACTACAGAAACACCACTGTAAAACTTTGGCTTGGATAGTGGAAATGAACGTGGGGAAATACTGTTAAGGTTCATGCTGCAACATGAACTATTCCAAATGAACAGTTTTTTCAAAAAGAAACCACAGACAAGATGGACATGGCAAAGTCGTAACGGAAAAACTCAAAACGAAATAGATTTTATTATCACGGACAAAAAACACACCATTAAAGACATCACGCTTGTCAGTTGTCAGGTTGGTTGTCACGGTTGATCAATAATCACCTACAGAGGATTAAAACGGTAATAGAAAACACTATCGAATACAACCGACCACTTGTTCTGGCTTTTGTAGATTTTCAGAACGCCTTTGACACGGTAGAATTTGACAAAATCCTGAAAGCACTACAAGCGTGCCGCATTGACTACCGATTACCGAGGTTAATTTACAATACAAACAAGAACGCAACTATGTCGGTGAAACTACATAAAAACACGTATCATATCCCAATCGGCAGAGGAGTCCGAGAGGGTGATACCTTATTGCCTACCGCAGTACTAGAATATACTTGTAAAAAACTTAACTAGGAAGAGAAAGGCCTGAACATTGACGGTAGAAGATTAACAAATTTGAAATTCGCAAACGACAGAGTTTTGTTCTCGGACAACCTCAAGGAGAAATGTTCAATGCTACATGAACTTCAGTTAGTATGTGCCAGTATGGGTCTTAAAATAAACATCTCCAAAACAAAATTCATGAAAAACCTAGTAGCTAGCGGAAATATCAATATTGGAGACAAAGAAGTAGAGCTGGTGGAAAAATACATATACCTTGGACACGATATAAAGATCACAAGAGACACTAGGCGAACTACGAAGAAGAATAAACCTAGCATGGGCAGCCTATGGAAAACTCAAAGACATCTTTAAAAGCGATATACCAATTTCGTTAAAAGGTAAAACATTTGACCAATGCCGAAACTTTGACATTGACAGCTACAACTTCTAAAACGCTGCAAATAGCTCAGAGTTAAATGGAAAGGTCAATGCTGAGTATATCGCTTCGTACCCTAGTTGAATCAGTGATGAAAAGCACCCCGGCGCCGACAAAATTTTCAATTTATAATTTAACTGAGCTGCCACCGTGCTTCGGAGGGCACGTAAAGGCGTCGGTCCCGGCTATGAAAGTAGTCGTTAAGTCATGTTAGGAGCGCTTGGCGACCTGATATCTCTAACACTACACCTTAGCCAGAAGGTTACACGAACTTTACTTTTAGTGATGAAAGGTGGACGAAGAGATTGCTTGAGTGGAGGCCGTGATTAGATAAAAGAAGTAAAGGAGGACCCCCTACTCGTTGGACTGACGATCTCAAGAAAATGTCAAGGAATTGGATGAAAAGTGCTCAAGATAGAGCACAATGGACAATAATGAGGGAGGCCTATGTTAAGCAGTGTACACAAAGGGCTGGGTGACGATGATGATAACGTTTTGATTTGTTAAAAACTTGGATTGATGGCAAAAATATTGATAAATAAGACAAATATAGCAATTTTAGACCCAAATAAAAGAAGAGATATAAAAGAAACTCTAAACAATCTAAACAAGCTAAAGGACCTCGCAACTATCCTTATAGAAAACCGGCCCTGAGCAAATTAAACGAAAGTTCGGTAAGTCAATGGGACCTAGGTCTGAAAAACTCTTATTCTGAAGCTAGCTTTCTGAAGATATTTGATTCAGGTGTTCAGTATACGCCAAGCGCACTTATTCACGATTCTTCTTCTTCTTACGGTACTTATCAGTTTCGGATGTTGACGATCGGCATAGCTATCCTAACTTTACTTGGTGCTATTCGGAATAGTCCGGTTGTAGACGTATTGAACCACTTCTTCTTCTCCCTGGTCCTCTCTTTCCAAATACCTTGCCCTGAAGAATGATATGCAATAAGCCATATCTGTGTTCATTTCTCTTAACATGACCAAGATATTCTAATTTGCGCTCTTTGATTGTGTTAGTGATCTCGCATTCCTTGCCCATTCTACGTAGGACCTCATATTAGTCACACGATCCACCCATGGAATTCGTAAGATGCGTCTGTAACACCACATTTCGAAGGTCTCGAGCTTTCCTAAAGAAGCTTCAGAGAGCGTCCATGCCTCTACTCCGTATAATAATGTACAAAATACATTTTGGTACTGAATAGTAAATCGTAACTTCTGAAAAGAGACTTCAACTTTACGTACGCTGATCATACTTTCCCTATGCGTTGTTTTATTTCAGTAGAGTGGTCCCATTGACTGTTTATGTTAGTAACAAGATATGTGTAGCTCTTTATCCTGTCAATTGGCTGTTGGTTTACCAAAAGATGTGTATTTAATATTTCGCACTTACTAACTACCATGTACTTTGTTTTGTTGGTATTGAGATCCAGCCTATATTCTCGACTTATATCTGATATGCGCTACATTATTGTCATGCGTCAGTATATCTAATGTTGTTGTGACGCACTCCGTTAACTAAAACGCCTTCGTGTAGTGGTCCCAGTGCTTGCTCGAAGAAACGATCCGAGTACATGTTAAATAGCACTGGAGACAGAATGCATCCTTGTCTCAGTCCTCTATCTATAGAGATTATCTCTATCAACTGGTCATCCACTTTAATAATTTGCAAGTCTCTATCATCCAAGCCCGCTTCTTTCAAGATGGATCTGAGCTTGTTATGTTTTACTCTATCAAATGTCTTTTTGTAGTCGATGAAACAAATATATACATCACAGTTGATATCCCTGCATCTCTGGATAATCACTTGTATAGCGAATAGAGCTTCTCGGGTGCCTAAGGTACCGCGGAATCCAAATTGTGTCCATGACACTTGTTCTTCACATTTTTTATATATTCTGTTATGTATCACTTTTAAAAACGATTTAAGTAAGTATTTTGCATCAAATTTTTTTTGTATAGTGGCGAAGTTTGACTTTAACCAGCTTTGGAGAATATTTCCAGTTATATATATTTTCTTAAATATAGTCGTTATCCATTTTATTCCTTGTTCGTCCATTTTTTTTAACAATTCTGTATAAAATTTGTCAGGCCCTACATTCTATGTTTTCAATGGGAATGTGCTTTTCATCTGCAAATGTTACTTTCACATATTTCTTCAGTGTCTAGTCTCTCTTCTATACTTAGTAGTGGATTACCTTGGTTGTCTGCCAAACGTCCAACTCTTCTAGGCTTGTATAAGACTATAGTTTCTTTAACTTTTTTGTGCATATTGAATGAATTGTATTTCTGTTGTAATAGCTATGTTTCCACACATTGTTCTCTCAGCTGTGTGACTTTAGCCATTCTGATTGCTTTTTTGATCTCTTTGTCTATTCTTTTGTTCAATATCTTATCCTGATCTTTGACCTTTTGACTCTCTTCCATCATATCTAGAATCTCAATTGTCATCCACGATTTTTTTTTTAATTTTTGTTGGTTTGAGGAATTTTTCTTGTATGTCTTGTGAAACTCTATGTAATTTTTCAAGCTCCTGGTCTATTAAATCCGTTTAAATAACGGTATTCAAATTGCTACGTACATACTATTTTACACTCTGTTCTGTGCGTTGGTCTTTAGTAGCCTGATGTCGTATTTTGGGTTGACACTACGTCGAATCTTCTTTAGCCTGACCCTCATTTTGCAAATCAGTGGGTTATGGTCTGTCTTGATGTCGGCTTCTGGATATGTCTTGACTGATGTAATGCTGTTACGGAATATTTTATTAATCATAATGTAATCCTTCGCAGATGACACTGCTGTCTTAGCGGTAAGTGACACCGTCGAAGAAGCTACAGAAAAACTACAAAATTCAATAAATAAAATCCATGAATGGACCAAAAAATGGAAAATTAAGCTGAATGAGAATAAATCAGTCCATATAAATTTTACCAATAAGAGAATTAATAATATTCCTATTAGAATAAATGACAAGTACTTGGGGATCACTCTTGATGCGAAACTTCGCTGGAAAGCTCACGTGAAAAAGAAAAGAAAAGAACTAGGCATCCGCTACAAGAAAATGTATTGGTTAATGAGAATACATTCCTCTCTATCCATAAATAATAAACTCCTAATCTATAAACAAATACTGAGACCAGTATGGACCTATGGCTGCCAACTCTGGGGCTGTGCCAAGCCTAGTAACATCACAGTAATCCAGATATTCCATAATAAAGTACTGAGGAACATCGTAGATGCGCCTTGGTACGTTAGGAACAACGACCTTCACCGGGACCTCAAGATGGAAGACATCAATCAGATAATCAAGAAATTTGCAGGGAGCCATGAACAACGACTCCATCATCATGTAAACGTCGAGGCTATCCAGCTCCTTGACAATACGAACCTAGAGAGAAGGCTCAAAAGAACAAAGCCTTTTGAACTGGTATAATGAGTGAGTGAAAAGCAGAGTAAAGTGTTGTACGAGTATGCATGCTAAATTTAATGCTAGTTATTAGAAATAATAGGAAAGATACTAGTGAGTAGACACCTAATTTTAAGATTTCATTAGTGATTTAAGTTAGAAATAAATTGATAATTGGTCTTACTGACCAGATTTTAATGTAAAAAAAATGTAATCTATTTGCTTTCTGACTATGTAGCCTCCAATCCCAAACTGTCCTATGAATTCTCCTGATTGTCCCCTACCCATCTTGGCATTTAAATCGCCTATCTCAACACCATCTCGGTTAGATGGTGTTAAATAATTCATTAGAGAATTCTTTACTCATGTCGTCTGGTTTATTAGCTGTAGGGGTATATACCTGGATAATGTTAGTTATTATTGGGTAGATATCAAGTTAAGAGGCGCAATCTTTCTGATATGGGTACAAAGTTTTTAAGATGTCTGGCAGTTTCTAGATTTAAGATTATACCTACTCCACTTTCATGTCTTCCATTGGGATTACCTGAATAATATATGTGATGATTGTTAATTTCACATTACCCAGAGTTCGTCCATCTCATTTTGCTCATTCCCATGATGTCTATTGATAGTCTATCCATCTCCTTGATTGCATTATGAGTCTTACCGGCCTCATATTGTGTTTAAACATGCCATGTGCAAATCGTGAGCATTTTCTTTGCACTAGATTAGCAAGAATTTCGTCTGTTGGCGACCGAGAACGCCTTGCCGTCTTGTAATTGCCCTTCTCTGTCGGATCTTGGTATCCGAACCCCATGATCAGCATTATGTCTTTAATGCAGTGGTTCCCTGTTGCCTTCTGCATCTTTATAACGTTGACCATTGTTTTTAGGTTCCTCCGCCCTTAAGACCAATTTACCAATCTTAGGACAAAAAGGTGCTCTTCCACTTATCAGCTCATCCACCCGAAGCCGTTGGTCAGTAAGTGGTGGGATTGCTTATACCGGCAATCACTCGGTAAATTTTTCACCATATCTGGCTACCCCCACTTAGTCTAGCCTGCAGACCAATTCAGTTGCCCAGTGTGTGGCACATGTAGCCATAAGTGACAGTTAGGTGTCTTATGAGGACCAGTTATCAAAAACCATCTCCCGTCTATGACGCTTGATGTGGTCGTTCCGATAAAAGGTGCTACCTCTATAACACAACCCATACCCCCTTATACACGATTAAGTGATCGAAAAATATAAATTTAATTTATGAAAGAACAGAGACATATTTTCTTGATGTATATTTACACGCTGAATATGAATCAGTGGTCAAAAATAGAAGCATTGTATTTTAGTCTTCAGAAAATCGGAAAGTCTCCGAAGAACTTATAAACAGTAATAGAAAATGTGCTGCTAGAGAAAGATAAGAATATTCATATTTTCACAAGTTGCACACTTATCCAATGCCAGCATAACTGCATTTCCGTCTTATCTTTAGAAAACTACTGAAGCGCCTTTAGAACCCCTACTAGGGGGTTTTAGGTTGAATCGTTGAGGAAAAAAAGGTTTTTTACATCTTTTTTGGGGTCCCCAAATTGACATCCTCAGCAAAATTCAGCTTATTCGTATGATTTGTAGACTTCAAATCTCTGACGACTGGACTATAATTAATCTTGCCTACAAAAATCTCTTCACCTTTTAACCAAAATGTGGACAAAAATTTACCTTCTGACATCTTAACATCCCTGTACGGAAATTTTACATGTTTCAAGAAGATTTTAGATGCTTCCGTAACTAATTTAAATCTTTTTGTATTTTTTATTTAGGGCAGTATATCCTAATATACATTAAAATAGTCCTTTAGCTTGTTTCCTTCAAAAACTGCTTCGTAGGACTAAACGTTATTTTATTGCACATAATCTACTATGCATACTAACTAGCCCGTAGCTGTCACTCGTCGATGCAAGCCAAGCCAAGTCCTGCTAACTTAACACTATTACGAACTTAATCAAGTTTGACGCAGATAACTCAAAATTGATAATCCCTCCCGGAGTTCCTGCATGTACACATCTTAGAAGTGTCCAAAATACTCTCGCAAGTCCAGGTTAAAACTTTCTCACTCTGTTTAACAACTTCGCCGAAGGAGAGCTTACGAAAATGATATATTTATTAGAGGATGTGTAAGTGTACTTTCTACCAAGTTTTATACACATCTCTAAGTTTAATTAAATTGTAAACCCTTTTTGAGGATGGCCTTTAGGTATAGTCGGGAAGCCAATTTTCCAACTTTGGCATTAGAGTAGGAAGGTAACTGTAAAGATATATTTATAAAAAAAATCTTTACTTAGAATATATTATGGAGTATAATTAAATTATGTGCGGTATTAATTCTAAATAATATACATGATGATAAATCGTTAAAATCGAAGAAGCTCGATAAAAAAACCTCTAATCCATTAAATTTCTGTTTCTCAAATTATTTTACATCAAAATTTATTGGAAACTTTTTGTAAAAGACTACAAAAACTAGCATTTCGAACCAATTTTTGTCCTCAAAGCAGGTAGTTACATGTGACGTCATCTATATCGTCGGCAATATCACCTCCTCAAATAACCTAACCAAACAAATTTGACAGCTGTCACTTTCTAACACGTTTTGGCTCCGTTTAGTTTTGAGATTTTACTACACCTTTTTGTATGATTTGCGATTTATTTATTTTATAATTCAAGTGATTTTTGTAAAGGGGCAGTTATGTATATGACAGAGGAAAGTAAGTGAATATTGAACCATTTTTTAAAACATTACTCTTCTGGAACTTACATCAAAATCAATCCATTTTTTTGTATAACTTTTAATATAAACGAATGTTTTTAGTTACTCTCTACTCATCGATACTGCATACGAGTTATTTTATATTAAAGACTACACTATGTACTCTCTTAAACATTTTTCAAAGTTTACACAAGTTTTCACAAATCGTACAAAAAAGTGTAGTAAAATCTCAAAACTAAACACAGCCACAATGTGTTAAAAAGTGACAGCTGTCAAATTTGTTTGGTTAGGTTATTTGGGGAGCGGAGATGACGTCACATATAACTACCTGCTTTAGGGACAAGAATCGGTCCGAAATGCTAGTTTTTGAAATTTTGGTTTTGTCCAGCTTTTTATGTAAAATATCACTGTGTGTTTCGGTTACAATAATTAGAAAGTGACTAATATTACAATGGGTGTCTTTATACTTCACTTTAACTTCATTTATTGTATTTTGAAAACTGGGAATACATTTATAAACGTGATTTTCTAATTTTTGAAAACTTACAGAGTGTCTATTAAGACAGTAGCTACTTAGTTGATGTGTTATTCTCTGTTTTGGTTTCTTCTTTCGGTGCGTATGTGTGTACCTATCCTGTTTTGGATGTCTGTCACCTGTTTAGGACGTTGTTCGATTGGTGGGTTTTGGCACTGGGGTCGTTGTGTCTCACTGGTGGTATTGGCTTCAGTGGATGTTGATTCCTGGGGGGATGTAGCTACCCAGGGTAGTCAGAGGTGAAAGGGTTGATGCTAAAACGGTTCTTTTTAGCAATTATATTTTATTAATGATTATGAATGACATATGACTGAATTTAAATGTATAATAAATATAAGATGAATTTAGAGGTCGCGTTGAGTAGCGGAATCAATTCTAAGGACGGGTATAATTGTACAATAAGATCGAAAAACCATAGAAAACCGATCCCTCCCTATCTGTGGTAAAGCTCGAAGTGAGCTATTTAGGCAGTTGTGATAATAAAGTGGGGTTGCCTCCAGGATGTCCACGTTTTCATCAAGGAGTTCGTTGCTGGCTGGGGCCAGCAGTTTTGTCGGGAGGAAGGGTAATTTTCTTTTGGGGTGTCTGATGAATAGATTGCCAACAGAAGATCAGGTAGTTTTGATTATGTTTTGGGCTCTAAAGTTGTCTCAGGTGGTAAATAAATATGTAAACTGTAGTAATTAGAAATAAAACTGGTTTGTATTGGTCTTCTTCTTGCTTCTTGTATGTAGGCTTTAAAGACTGTTTCTTCTTCAATATTAGCCTCTTAAATCATTTAAATTATAGCACCATCTTTTTCTTGGTCTGCAAATACTTCTTCGTCCATTTGGTGACTTATCCCATGCTGTTCGTACTGTCCTATCCTGTACCATTCTACTAATAAAAAATTTAAGTAAAAATCCTTTATAAAAGGTATATAAATTAAAAACACAAACGGGCTATGTCATGAAGACAAAACGTTTTCGGAAACCATGTTCCATCATCAGTGTCTAGGTGTAAATGTTTTGAGCCATTAAATATCAGGGTAAAAACCCGTTAAAATTTATCTAGTACAATTTGATTTACATTATTTGGTATTATATTTTAAGATGTTAGAGTTACCAGAGGATATGGTAACATGGCGACGTATGACTCCACATGAAGTTGCTGGTCCTGAGACGAAGTGTCTACGAGGACTTGATGATAGCAACTCTTTGCAACGTTTCCGAAAACGTTTTGTCTTCATGACATAGCCCGTTTGGGTTTTTAATTTATATACCTTTTATAAAGGATTTTTACTTAAATTTTTTGTGATACATGGTATACAGCCAGCTACAGGAACTTAGTTTCCTTGTGGACATTCTACTAATGTGTTCTTTCCATTCCTGTTTCCGTTTTATCACCCATCCATTTATGTCTTCTATATTGCATGCTCTTCTTATGTCTTGTCTCCGCCGTGTATAATATGTTAATATAGGTCTAATTGCTGCTTTATAGATTCTTGTTTTATAGATTCTTGTTTTTGTGTCTTGTCTTAAGTGTTTATTCTTGCAGATTGTGTCATTAAGAGATATCTATCATAATCTATCATCTATAAGAGATATCATGCAGATATCTAAACGTTGCTTCCTGCTTTATTATTTTCCCATTAATTTCGATTTTAAATCGTAGTGGTTATTTAGATGTTGTCATACATTTGGTTTGTTTTGCTGATTGTATCATATTGTATTTCTTGACCGTTGTATTGAGGATATATGTTAATCTTTGGAGCTCGTCTTCTGTCTCGGCAATTAATGCGGCATCGTCTGCATAACATAATATTTGGATTTCTTTGTTCCCCATTCTGTAACCATGATCTTTACGTACTGCTTGTATTATTTCGTCCATTATTATATTAAAGAGAAGTTGGCTTAACGAGTCACTCTGTCTGACTTCGCTTTGTACTGGTATACACTGTTAGTTTTCCATTTATCTTTGCTTGTAGTCGATTATGTAAGAAGATGTTTTCAATGGTTGTATAATGGTATTGATTTTGTTGAGTTTGGTTGATTGAGTTTCTATAATTTGATTGGTGTGTTCCTTTATATACAGTAGGTGTAAGAAGTCTTCGACTTGGATACGATCGAAAGCAATTGTCAGGTCTATAAAATATAGATATGCTGGTTTATTGATTCTCAGTCAGTTATAAGTACAGCGATTAGCCATGCGTTCTCCATTTGCGTTGAAATGGTTTTCATTAAATCTTTATTTTACTCCTGGAACTATTTCATTTCCGATTCGTGCATTAAAGTCGCCCATAAGAATTAAGGGTTCTTCATGAGGTATTTCATCCAGGATGACTTGCAATTGTTCGTAGAATGCCTCTCGTTCCTCCTTAGGTTGGCAGTCCTCGGGGCTATAGATAGATATGACATTTAATTTTTGGTAGTCCATTGCGATATTCATATGTATTAATCTTTCGTAGATATAACGGAAGTTATTAATGTTGTCTTTAAATTTTTTATGTACAAGTACACCTACACCCGCTCGTGCTTGTTCTTCTTTCTTCACTTCACTGTATGCTATAAAATATTGGTCATAGTTTCTTTGGTCTTTACCTTTCTTCTTGGTTTCTTAAATTGCACAAATGTCTATGTTTTTATTTATCAGTTCTTCTATTATCTCTTCCTGTCTGGTTCCGAGGCTTTATATCGGTTTTTTAAGCCTTATTTTCATTTAAAATGGGTAGTATGCTAAAATGTTCCAGGGTTTTCATTGCATATAAGCAAAGATATTTGTTATTGTCTAAAAAATGAACCTAAATCTACCTAAGGATTTCATCATCTTGATCATTTTGTTTATTCCGTGATAAATATGGTTTTCCCAATTAATTACTAGACTTTGTTTTTACTACTGTTGAGGAGATAGATTGATAGAGTATAGCTTTAAGATCAAAGAGCTTTGAGCCTCGTAACGGGTGTCATTCATACAAAATTACTAAAGCTGTAATAAACATAATAAGACTAAATACAGGTTACACAATCTTATCAAACTAAATTAAAAAAAATATATACATACAAAAATTGACACACAAAAAATCAAATAAAGAAACCTATGTATAATAAATTGAAAAATAGAAAACTTTTGAGCTGGGTAAAAAAACAATTTATTTTAAATATTTATTAAAGCATCGTATATAATCATAGATTTACGATTTCTTCACTGTCAGAATCTGAGCTACTCTTATTACGTCTGTTATGATTAGTTAAATGTTGATGTCAATCATATTTTTTTCTCAGATACAGCACATTTAATAATTTCGTGAGTATGCCTTACACATTTTTCTCTTTCTCTTTCCACATATTTATAACGGCACTATGAGAATCCCTCTAAATACTCGTACTGTTATGAACCATTTGATTTTGCGTAAATTTATATGTAGGAAAACCAATCAAATATTCCTGCAGCAGGATTACTTTTATTAACCTAATAGTGCAAACTGAATATGTAGACGATTTTTTGCAGCCAGACTAATGTGAGGTTGTCCCTTCGTAATTACTAATAATGTACATTAATATATTCTGCCTCTTAATTATGAATTTATCTGAAGTATTGGAATATTTATGGAAGATAGAAGGGAGCATTCTGAATAATTCTCTCATAAAAGGGACGTTCACGAATACATTAGTGGAGGGTTAGGCTCTTTATGGGCCATTAATTGACACAGGATTTCTTATGTAAGTGTTACATGTTTTTGCTTTTATTGATCTAATATGGAGAGGGCCAAAAGCGTTCTTTTAACATCTGAAACAGGTAGGAAGAATTTTTAATCCCTTATGGATATTATATCACAATAATAATAAAATAAAAGACCTTTTGTATATTTCTCGTTTTAAGTAAAAGACATTTTCAAAATTCAACTATGAAAATTAACGAACAAATCGTTCTTGCGCGTGTAAAAGGAGATAAGTCGAAAAATAAAGTTTTTAAGATATGAGCCGCTGAAATATTGCAGAATATTATGACCATTTTAAAAAGCGTTTTTCATTGTAATAAAGCATACAGTTTCTATTGTAAATGATTTTTATTCTAATAAACTATAAAAACAATCTTAAACTCAACATGTAACTCTTACTTAACAAAAAAAAAGTGAGTTATCTCAATTAACACAAAATGAAAAATACAGTTATATCCGTTTACACATCGTCTTGAGTATAATCATCTTCAATATCTGGAAGCACTTCCTTTACATTTGTTTGCGTTGGTAGGCTTTCATAAAACGGATGAAAAACGTCAATAATATAAGGCAGCAATTCAATTAAATTTTTTTTTCTTCAGTATTGGGATTTGGAAACCTACATTTTTTAA
Organism: Diabrotica undecimpunctata; assembly: GCF_040954645.1. Taxonomy (NCBI): domain Eukaryota; kingdom Metazoa; phylum Arthropoda; class Insecta; order Coleoptera; family Chrysomelidae; genus Diabrotica; species Diabrotica undecimpunctata. Next base: position 15,712,974 of record NC_092805.1, read on the forward strand.
ATGTTCTGTAGAACAAGCATTTTGCCTGTGTCTTAAATAGTTCATTTGGCTGAACGGTTCGTTTTCGTCGAGGGTCCTTTTATACGCAAATCTGCCTTTTTTTTCTCAATGATGAAGTCATCTGTGTCACACTCCATACGAGTATGTCCTGGAGTCAAGAATTTATGATCTATGCATTTTAAATGAGAATGATTCATTAATATTAAAAACATAGTCACTAAATGGGAATTTTTGTTTTGACCCCCACAAGTATCTAAGTAAAGCGTAACGTGTTTTATTGCAAGCATTAAAGATTGAAGTTCTTTATAGAGACATGAAGCAATCTAATTAGCACCCCTTCCCGAAATAGTCTCGTACCACATGTAACAAATTGCTTGATTGTTATTACATTGATGCAAAGTCAAATTGTATGTCCAAAGTTGCCGCTTGTAAAAAGCAATAGGCGTCGTTATATCTGGGGTTAGCAGACATTGCTGTAAATCAAAAGAATAAACTATTTTGGAACCATCTTTGGCAGCTTCTTCCTTACCCTTGCGTTTAGCAGCGTAAGCATTTTCAGCTTCTTCCATGTGTTTGTCTAACGTTTTTCTTAAGTCTTCTCTAGCTTCTGCACTATGTTCATTTTGAATTAGGGCCTTGTATTTATCGCATGTTTGACACGTATCATTTTTAAACTTTTTAATAGAAATATTCGTAGTATGAAACAAGGATTCGTATACCTTACGGACGACAGGATTTCGTGGTGATATCCATTTTTTATATTCTTCATATAGTCTAGTGAGTGTATATTGAGGACGATCTTAACAACAGAATGGAAAACACAGGAAAACTATTCCAAGCACTAAATAGAGGATTCCTTAATAACAAAGAAATATCAACAAAGACCAAGATGACAATATACAAAACAATATATAGACCTACAGTGACATATGGAGCAGAAAGTTGGATCTTAAACAAATCAGAGCAGAATTCAGGCAGCAGATATAAAATACCTCAGAAGAACGATTGGAGTAAAAAGAACTGATAGAATCAGAAATGAAGAAATAAGAGAAAGACTCAAAATCAAACCGATACTCGACTCAATCAAGGAAAAAAAATTGGCATGGTTCGGACATCTAACCCGGATGGACAATAATAGACAAGTAAAAGGAGTGTGTACGCCAAACCGATAGGGAAGAACAGAAGAGCAAGACCCATTAAAGAATATAACAGTGACATCTCGCAGGTACTGCAGAGTAAGGGTAAGACTTGGCGGGAAGCAACACAGATGGCATCCAATAGGAAGGAATGGAGAAAGTTCGTTAAGAGCTAGGACACCTCAGAAGATTGTAAAATATTGACAGTAAAGTAAAGTAATGTTCTTTCGCTGCTTCAAATATGTAAAGATGACGTACAAGAACATCTTCTACAGCGGCTTTAAAGTTTTCTAGATTAACTGCAGGACGTTTGATTCCCATGTTGCTTCAAGGCATTTTCTGAAAACAAAAAAATATATTATATTTAGTAGAGCAGTATTTTGTCTAACAATGAGAGGATCCATTTCTTTTATTGGACCAAGGTACATTTTACAAGTTCATATTGTGTATTGGGTTATGTTTAAAAATTCGGTCTGTACTGCATTTAAAAGAAGAATATACAACAAATTTACCTACACAGAAACTGTTACCCAATATTAACAGAAAATCCAATAACAATTAAAAATTGAAAATAAAAATTTTTACTTTCATAATGAATGAAAAAATATCAAGACCTACAGTGAAACAGAATGATCTTATTCCAACAATAACAGAATGTAGCTACATCTCTTGGAACCACTACGAAACTGAAATAATGCGAGATTGATAACTATTTTATTACATTGACAGTTAAGACATGAAATGTTAGAAACTTACGTACTAGTTGTTTACTGTTGTAATGTGGAATGTGTATTGGCTATTTTGTAGTTCTGCCATTTCGTCGACCATTTCTGTAGCGGCCAGTTCGTCGACTGGTTATTTTAACCAATTATAATCATATGAAGGCTGAAGAAAAGGTCCTCCAAACGGGGGTTGTGGCGTTAGGAATTAGCAACCTAACACACAGAAAAACATAAGGGTAAGAAGAACGAAAATCGCAAGATGAAAAAGCCAAATACGGAAACACATCCCCGGGTGGAAATCCACACCTCTGATAGAGGGAGCCCCATCGGATACGGGGGGGGGGGGCAATGTTGCGAAGAGTTCGGAAGACCCAGTCTTATCAAAGCTCAACCAAAAATCGAAACGAAGAAAAGATAGAACATTCATATGTGCAACATGGAATATACAAGGATGGAACAAAAAGGCAACGGAAGTGAGTGATCAAAGAGTTTAAAGAAAGCAACATCGACATACTAGTAACAACAGAAACCAAAAAGAAAGGAAATGGAACGGAAACAATAGAAGACCATATCCACTGCTGGAGCGGAGTTAATAAAGAATGTAGAGCAAAAGCAGGAGTGGGAATACTAATCAAAAATAAGTGGAAGAACAGGGTTAGAACATGGGAACCAATCAACGAGAGAATAATTAAAATGCATATAGACATATACGGTAAAGAGACAGTGATACTCGGAGTATATGCACCAACAGACGATTCTCCGAGAGTAGAAAAAGAACATTTCACGGAACAACTCCAAAATCAAATAAAGCTAATTAAAAAGAACGTGAAGATAATTATAACAGGAGACCTTAACGGCAGAACCGGAAGGAAAGAAAACAATAAAGTAGTGGGGAGATTTGGAGAGGATGAACAAAACGATAACGGAGAACGTCTGATTGAACTATGCGAACTAAACAACCTAAAAATCACCAACGGATTCTTCAGACATAAAAATATTCATAAATATACATGGACGCAAGAAACACGAAAGCTGAAATCGATAATAGACTACATAATAATCAAACAAGATACCACAATAAAGATCAAAGATGTGCGAGTCAAAAGAGGAGGCGAATGTGAAACGGACCATAGACTACTGACAGCAAAAATGGGCATTAATTGGAAACATAACAAGACCCCCTCCACAGAAGAACCGTTGAACACTATAAGAGAAAAACAATACAATATAGAACTACTCCAAGAATAATCAATAAGAGAACTATACCAACAACGTCTAGACCAAAAATTAATAGAATTTAGATACGGCAACATCGAAGAAATATACGAGCATATAAAGGCGAGTATAAAGCAAGCAGCATTCGAAGCCCTTGGGGAAAAAGAACATATAACAAATAAACAGCACTATTATGAAATAAATGAACCAACAAAAAGAATAATTGAAGAAAAAAAGCAACTATACAGAAAATGGCTGACTACAAACAACGACGAAGTTTATAAAGAATATAGAGAAAAAGATAGAGAAGTGAAAAAACAAATAACACAGCAAAAGAATGAAGAATGGGAAAGAATCTGCTTAAATATTGAAACATATATAGGAGGTACAAGAACTTCGGAGTCATGGAAAGTAGTGAGAGAATTAAAACAAAACTCAAAAGAAAAAATTAAATTGGGAAATATACAGGACAAAGAATGGAAGGACTACTACAAGGAACTATTAACAGAACAAAGACCACAATTTATTGGAAAAGAAAACAGGCGAAGACGAAGCAGATTCCCACAACACGAAATAGAAATAACAGATAGGGAAATGAGAACGGCCATAAAAGCAATCAAAAATAAAAAAGCACCGGGACCTGGAGGCATCTCACCTGAGCTTATAAAATACGGATCAAAAAAATTACACCGGATGATACAATGGATATTTCAGAAAGCCATAAATGGAGAACAGCTCCCAAAGGAATGGACGGAGGCATATATGACATCTATATTTAAGAAAGGAGATAGAAAACGATGCGAAAACTACAGAGGTATAAGCGTAATATCATCAATAGGAAGATTATATGGGAAGATACTGCGAGAAAAGATAGAGCAAGCGATAAAAGGAAAAATCGGGGAGGATCAGGCAGGCTTCACGGCAGGAATATCATGCATAGACCACATATACACACTAGAACAACTGCTGGAAAAGAAAAAAGCAAAAAATAGAGATATACACTTGGCATTTGTGGACCTGAGAAAGGCGTATGACTCTGTACCAAGGTCAGAACTATGGGAGGCAATGTACAAATTAGAAATACAGACGGAGCTCATAGAAGCTACAAAAGCTCTGTATAAAGAAAATAAAGTGTCCATTAAAATGGAAACAAGAATCATAGGAGACTTCACCACAACAAAAGGGCTCCTGCAGGGATGTTCCACATCTCCAACCCTATTCAAAATATACTTAGAAAAAGCCTTGACTACATGGAAAAGAAAATGCGAAGGCATGGGAGTACCGGTACGGAACGAATACCTATATACGTTAAGTTTTGCAGACGATCAGGTAGTGATTGCACAAGACCAAGACGACCTCAGCTACATGAGGAAGCAACTACAAGAAGAATATACCAAGGCTGGCCTAGATATTAACCTCGCGAAAACAGAGTACCTATCTACAAGTGAAGAAGACATAGAAGATCTACAGATTGATGACAACGTAACAATCAAAGGAAAGGATAAATTCAAATACCTGGGGTTTGTAATCACGAAAAAGGCAACAACAGAGGAAGAAATTACACAAAGATTAGGACAAACAAGAACAGCAATCCGACAACTTAACTCAGTATGGTGGGATAGACACCTAAATATGAAGACAAAAACGCAGATTAATAAAACATTAATGCGAAGTATTATGACATATGGGGCTGAAAATTGGATCATAAACAAGAAAAACAGCAGTAAGATAGTAGCAACAGAGATAGAATGCCTACGAAGATGCTGCAGAGTAACAAGAATGGATAGGAGAAGTAATGACGAAATAAAGCAAAGAACATCAATAGAAACAGACATACTAACATATATAGAACAAAAAAGATTAAAGTGGTATGGACATGTAAGAAGAACTAGCGACAGCAGATGGATAAAGAGAATAACCGAATGGAACCCCATAGGAAGGAGGAAAAGAGGACGACCCCAAAAATCCTGGAGGAACGAAGTAGACGACGCCATGAGTAAGAGAGGCCTAAACGATGGAGAATGGAACAACAGAGAGAGATGGAAACGGTTGAGCGAGGGAAGGCAGTGAATACTGTAGAATCCCTAAATATATATATAATCATATGAATTCTTGATATTTCTAACACTAGCATGGTTCTAATATATGTTCAATGAATTTAGAAAATTTCTTTACAAATTAAAATATTGATAAAGAAAGTGGAAATCAATAAAAACGCTATATCGATAAGATATAGTGAATAGATCTATTCATGATCATAATGGTATAAAGCCGGTATTTAATCCTTGTATTTGTTTCTTGTGTCTAATAAAATTTATAATTAAAAAGACAACTCTTGATCCGGTGGACAATATCTCGTGACATTATCTGAATATGTTTACTAACCCAATAATGAAATCAAAAGCTTTCCCGTCCGTTCTAATTTTTGTGTACACGCCTACAAAACATTTAGTGTTAAAACATTAAGCTAGTCGGTAATAACTTTCGATCGACTAGAAATGAAATTAAAGCAAAGGAAAACTTCTTAATGTGGCAATATCGAATAATGTATCTCTTCGCTCCCGGCTACCGGTTTAGACCTAACCAAATGCATTATTATTGTTATGAAACGTTTATAACAAATAATTAAGGCGTGATAAATTTAGATTATTTATAATTTATTTATTGAGCGAGAAATAGGGATTTGTTGCCTAACAACGAGTAAGTTATGTCGTGGGTGTGTGTAAAAACTGTGATGACTATCACTACGTTGCAAGTTTCTTAAGTGGTCCCAATATTTTATTGCATCAGAGCAGTGGCGGGCTCATTTGTAGTAGGTGGATGATAAAAGGGGATTTCATCCTATTTAATTAATATTTTTATTTTTTAACTAGCTGACCCGGCCACGCTTTGCTGTGGCTTGGTTATTATACGACTAATATTATGTTCAATTCATTTAACAGAGTTAAGTAAATATCGTGAAATCCGTGATGGCATCCCTGGTATACCCAGAGAATTTAAAAATTCTTTTGAATAATAAATAGGTAAAAGAAATAAAAATAAGACTTACTCACAATCTATTTAATCTACCCCCAACGACCGGTTTCGCATACTACAATTTGCTATGCATCTTCAGGTCTTAAGGTACATGGTAAACTAAATGCTGAAATTACAAAAACCAGTATTAGGGTGCTGTCTAGTAAAGAAATACAGCAATTATACCAATATTATATGTCTGTGATTATTAAATATGACTTAAATTGATTAAAGTAGACAAAGTAAAATTAAGTGACACAAAGTAATATAATAAGTTGAAATTAAATTAGTAAATAACCAATAAAATACTACTTACATGTCGGTACAAGAATTATTATTTAGTGATTTAGAAAACAATTACCCTACACAAGAAAGGGGATAACACTCCTCAATGTAATGTATAAACTCCTAACAAAAATTTTAACCAATAGATTGATTGAGGCAAAATTCGACGGATACCAGTCGAAAGAAAAAGCTGGTTTTCAAGAAAGGGATTCGGCACAAGTGACCATTTACTAAGTATGAAAATACTTATAGAACGAGCAAATGAATACCACATTCCTCTATATATAGCGTTCATAGATTTGGAAAAGGCTTTCGACAGTGTCGAACATTGGGCAATGAAAAGTTATTTGATTAACAGCAGAATTGACCACAGATATACGGAACTAATAGCCAATATATATATGAAAGCCAAAACAACAAATAAAGTATATGAAGGAACAAAATCAATACAAATAAATAGAGGCGTGAGACAGGGTGAAACAATATCACCGAAACTTTTTAATCAGGCTCTGGAAGATATTTTTAAAAGATTAGAATAGGAAAAAAAAGGTATAAAAATTTGTGGACAACGCTTGAACCATCTAAGGTACGCTGATGACATCGCATTGATAACCGATAAAAAAGAAGAATTATTTGAAATAATGAAAGAGCTGGACGTAGAAGCTGGAAAGATAGGCCTTAATATGAATTACAGCAAGACCAAAATCATAACAAATACAGATGAAGACATCACAATGAGGATCGGAAAAGATGAAATAAAACAAGTTCGGAATTATATATATCTGGATCAAACTATAAAACTTAACAAAGAAAACCAAACAGCAGAGATAAACAGACTAGCATGGGCGGCATTTGGCAAACTAAGCTACATTCTTAAAAACAAAAGATATCCGCAGCATCTTAAGACTCTCTTATGATTCCCAAACGTAGACATTTACAAAAGCAAACATGGACAAAATTATAAAAACCTAAAGAGCAATGGAAAGACAAATGTTGCACATAAGACTAATGGATAAAAAGAGAAACGAGTGGATAAGAGAGAAAACAAAAATGAGGGATGTTAGACAAGAAGTTGCAAAATTGAAATGGACATTTGCAGGACACAATATAAGACAAAAAGAAGACCGATGGAACAAAATTCTTATAAGTTGGAGACCGTGAGAATATAAACGAAGCAGAGGAAGGCCCCAAATGAGATGGGCAGATGATATCAATAAGCACGTGGGCTCTAGGTGGATGACTATAGCGACAGACAGAAAAGAATGGAAAAGGATTGGGGAGGCCTATGTCCAAAAATGGACCTAAGAAGGCTAATTAGATAGATAGATTAGATTTAGGAAACATAGGTCAAACTATCCTGGTTAGCTGTTTAATGTGTGATCATCGGTTTTATTGTAACTGTTTAACAATTAGAGGGAGAGTTCTTGAGGGGAGAGATACTAACAAATAAATTAGGAAGTAGGTATTGTGTCATTGTTTGTTGAAATGAGTGTGTTGAAATGATGTTTTATAGTATTTAACAGTTATTTACATTTATTCAATAGGTATATTTTGGAAATGTGTGTTAATTTATTGAATTATTTATTAAAAACAGACAGCTCCATGATAATAAATGAAGGTAGATGTATAATTTGTGGGTGTGCACACCCACAAATAATTCTGAAGGTAATTCTTCTTTGAGTTTTATTTTTGTATTTTAGCTTTGGCTTAGAACCTTTAGCCACGTAAATACATACAAATATTAGTATTCGTTCATTCAGAATTGTACAGAGATGACACTTTTCACGCTGAGGGCGCATCAGAGCAAATATTCATTTAAACGATCAAATTTGTCATTCACACCTTTAATTTCAGAAAGTCGTGAAGCAGCCACGTCCTTGTACTGACATTTAAGGGACAGAAAGAATATGTGATTTATATCAGCTATTCTAGTTCCACACTACCATGTGTTTGTTGGGAAAACTCCGATTTTATGTAGATGCTTCGGAAAACATCCATGATCTACTTTTAATCTTAGGATGGTCGACACTGTATTTCTACTTAGTGTAAAACCTTTGTAAAATTGGTTAGCAACCACTGTTGGTTGTAATTTAAACAAATTAGTCCCTGTAGTTTCACCGAACTGAATTAACGTCTATCCCATTTATATTTAATATGCTGTTTTACATATTCGAGGAGATCACATGTGTTAAATTTTTCAATTAATATATGTAAGTGCTATAGTGGATTTTTAGCTATTAAATCCGCAATTCTATTACCCAGTATATCTGAATGTCGCTTAACCCATAAGAATTTAACATCATATGATGAAACTGATAATTTTAGTAGCCTTTGAAAAATTTTTAATATGAATAATTGCTGTTAATTGTGACTTAAAATTGTGAAATCTTGTAATGCATTTAATACTGATAATGAATCAGTGCACACGACAATTTGGTTCCACTGATTTTCACAACATCATTCAAGGGCTTTATATATAGCACATGCTTCAGCGGAAAAGATGCTGGATGGATTATTTAAAGTAAATGTTTTTTAGTCTTCATTTTTGGTTTCACCAAGGTTACAACTATAGTAACCATCCAAAGTAAGCATTGGTTGTACACGTATATGTAATTTTGACCCATCTGTATAGATTGCAATATAATCTGAATAGTTACTTAAGATCTCCTTGAGAGTATTATGACAAAATTCAGTTTTTATTTAGGAATAATAATGTTTGTAGATAGAACACTTGTCAGGTGTGGTATGTCCAATGATTTCCAAATGGGATTATAAGAACAATTTATTAACCTAACTTTATTTATTTAGTTGTTAAATCAGCTGTATTTCATTGATTAATTATTTTAGCATTATAGGTCCACCGATAATCCTGGATTGGTAAGTATTTGCTTGGCTCATATTCTCTGCGTAGTGAGAGTGGGTTTTCAGAGGCTAGAACCAGTGTGGCTTCATTTTGAGTGCTTTCCATCAACCGTAACACAATGTTCATATATATATATATATATATATATATATATATATATATATATATATATATATATATATATATATATATAACAAGCGAGTCTTCTACAGTTGGCGCCGCTTCTCGCATCCTAATTTGAAGCGTTTTCTGTCGAAGCAATCTTCAGTTGTTAAATCTCTGGCGGTCATTGCATCGTCGACATCGTCTCTCCAGGATCGTCTTGGTGGTCTTCCTCGTTTTCTTCTAGTTGGCGGAGTCCATTCTTCTATTTTTTTTTTGGCCATCTATTTTCAGGCATTCTCTGAAGGTGTCCATACCAGTTAAGTCTTTCCACAATGTTCAAAGGTTTAACTTGAAATCTATTATATTTACGTAAATTAGGTATACTAGTTGATCCATATACCAAACAGCCGTAATCTATAATAGATCTTATATACGCTCGATAAAAATTGCAATGCAATATTTTGATCTGTACCACACGATCTCTTACAAAGCATTTTAAGTAAATTAATACCTTTATCGCAGCGACTACTGTAGTTGATACGTTGAGTCCAAAGCAGTTTTGTGTCAAGTATTACACCAAGGTATTTGAATTCCTAAACAATTGGTATGGCATTGTCCCGTAAGGATACAGTATCTTTAATAGGGTGTTTTCTAGAAAAAAAATACTACAGCATCCTTTTGGTACAAAATCGTGAAACCATTTAACAAGATCCAGCTATCAAAGTTGTACATTACATGTTTTAGTTCAGTAATACATTCAATGTACGTTTTCTTCTGTGAATTTCTATTGTAAACAAGTAATGTTGGGAGACCATAAATTGTGCAAATTATATCTGTACAGGACTGTGGAATGCCTTTTGATGTAATCATTGGTCCTATGATATTATGACCTACTCGCATCGATACGTTTTTGTCTTTATATAAATTTGAGAATTAATATGCCATGGATTTTAGAACTCAAAGAAATACAAGTTTATCACACAGTAAATTATAGTTATTTATAGACCCAGAACTACCCGCCGCTGTGTCGAATTAAATCTCATAATATTTAAATATTGCTTTTGTTAAAGTAGTCTTAATTAAATGTTAGAATATTATTTTTCCCTCTCTTGACAGTTCTGTTAATAAGCAATGAAATACAGGTAATTTTTCATTGGATACGTTGTAGTTTTTGTAGAAACGGTAAGAAGTAGTTGACTTTGCTTTCTCTTTTTAAATGAACTTGTCTATTACTAATGCGAACGATTACTTTTGTTTTATCTTTATGGAATATTTTTTACAATTGAATTAAAAACAATTAATTAATATCTGATCCGATATACAGATATGCATTTTATTATTGCCGTTGCGCAAAGAAATAACTACAAAATAGATTCATATACCTAGCAAAAATTACGACGGGTTAAGGGAACGTTTTCGTTTAACATTTACTTGCTTTGCATTTTTTTTTTAACCTCCTCAAGAATTTCTCCCCAGTCGTCCCGATGTATCGCCTTCCTTTGCCAAGCAAGTATTCCCATATTTATCATGTCGTCATCGAATTTATCAAGGAACCTTGCTCTGGGTCTTCCTCTTCTTCTCTGACCAATGGGTCTATCAAGGAATGTTTTTCTAGCTGAATCATTTTGTTCCATCCATAAGTAATAAACAGTCTTTTGGGAAATAATTAGATAATTCTGACAAGAATGTAGAGCGACCATATAAGGTAAGTGTGTTTGTTTCTCGTTCTTTTTGTTTATGTATATATTTGAGTTTTAAAGTTAAAGGAAGGTTTAGCATATTTGTTATTTTTTTTTAGTATATTTCTTAAACCAATCTTCTCATTTAATGTCGAGTTTTCCTAGTTTCTCGACCAAGGACAATGTGACGGCATTTTATTTTTTCTTTCTTTTTGTACCAAATTCTGTCTAATTTCATTTCATTGGTACGTTTCAATTACCATTTTGTTATCTAAATATACCCCATGCTAGATCAATAAATCCACATCCCAAAGCTCACCGTTGTGTCCTGAGCGCCGGTTTGCAAGGTGAACATATTTACACCTGTAATCCTTACTTCTCTAACAGACAAGGTATGTTATATATATATATATATATATATATATATATATATATATATATTTGAAATTTCCGCGGGAGCTATATGTATTTTCTGTGGTTTTCCGGGTTTGACTCCGCGTTGAAATTATTTTGACAAGGTTTCGGCAAAGTCGTACTTGCCATTCTCAAGTCAGGTGGTAAAGCTGCTTGCTGGTGCTTGAAGTAAACTGTTTACTTGTCATGCAAATAGACAAATTTGCATAAATTGTTTAAAATAAGAAAGTGGCTAAAAAAGTTTTTCTATGCAAACACAATAGACTTCGATATTGGTGATTCCAAATGGGCTAGGATGACGTAGATTTTGTGTCAATAAGAGAAAACCGAATAGGAACTTTGAAAATAGAAACACCAGGTGTTTGGTACGAGATTTAAAGAAGAAAAGGTGTTTTTGGTTTCTTTTTCTTCTTCTTCGAGTACCGTGCCCAAGTTTGAGCCGTGGGTAGCTTCTATGGCGATCTTTCCGTTGAGTATCAACTGCATTATCCTGTATCTGCTTCCTCTCATTATATGCCCCAGATATTTACACACAAGTTCAGCTGAGAACTGCTCAGAATAGATTTAACTTTCATAAATGCTCCTCTTGTAATTTCTATACGAGTTTCAATTTCTTCATTCGGATGTAGTGTCTCGTTTATCCAACATCCTTGGTATTTAAAGTGGTTAACTTTTGTTAAGGTTTCACAGCGGGGAAAGCATGCTTAGATCACATTTACACGGTCGAACAACTAATAGAAAAAAGAATGGCCAAAAATAGATCCGTCGATCTGGCTTTTGTTGATCTTAAGAAGGCATATGACTCAATACCTAGAACCAAGCTATGGGAAGCAATGGAAGACATCGAAGTTCCACGAAGATTAATAAACGCGGTAAAAGCACTCTACAAGAATAACGAAGTAGCTATCAAAACGGGCAATAGAATATGCAGGCCATTTAAGACGACAAAGGGACTACTACAGGGTTGCTCCACATCTCCCACCCTGTTCAAAATATTCCTGGAAAAAACCCTGAAACCATGGAAAAGAAAGTGCGAAGGAATGGGTATACCAGTAAGGAACGAATATCTATATACGCTAAGTTTTGCCGACGACCAAATAGTGATCGCACAAAACGAGAATGACCTCAGTTTTATGATGAGAAAACTGGATCAGGAATATACAAAGAATGGGATGGAAATAAACCTAAAGAAAACTGAATACCTAACAACGGAGAATACAGAAATAAAACAGCTGGAAATAGACGAAGGTAAACAAATCAAAGGAACAGACAAGTATAAGTATTTAGGTTTCATAATATCAAACAAAGGAACAACGGAGGAAGATATAAAAAATAGACTAGGACAAACAAGAGACTGCATACGAAAATTGAACCCGGTACTATGGGATAAGAACATCAGCATGAAAACAAAGAAAAAAATATATAATACCATGGCAAGAAGTATCCTCACTTATGGGTGTGAAAATTGGACAATCAATAAGAAAACCAAAAACAAAATAAGAGCAACAGAGATGGAATTCCTAAGGAGAAGCTGCAGAGTAACAAGAAGAGACAGAATAAATAACATGGAGATTAAGAGGAGAATGGGAATGAACTCCGACATAATAGACTACATCGAACAGAAGAGATTAACATGGTACGGACATGTCAGAAGAGCAGACCAAAATCGGTGGATAAATAGAATAACAGAGTGGACCCCGATAGGAAGAAGAAAGAGAGGCAGACCCCGAAGATCTTTCAGAGATGAGGTGGACGAAGCAATGAGTAAAAGAAACCTACAGGAAGGGGACTGGCTAAACAGGAAAAATTGGAGAAAACGGTTGAGTGAAGGAATACAGTGAAAACTGTGGAAATCCTTGTATATATATATAACTTTTGTTATCGGTTCATTATTGACAATTAGTTGTGTAGCGCCGAGCTCTTGTTTACTAACCACAAGTAACTTTGTCTTTGTTGTATTTATGCTTAGTCCGTTATTAGAGCATTCTCTAGTGACTCGATCTATAAGGTATTGAAGATCTTCGACACTTTCAGCCATGATCGCGGTGTCAAAAATTATTTCTGAGTGAACGGTGAACAAAGTTGGGGACAACACACAACCCTGTCTAACACCTCTTTGAATACAAATTTTGTCTGTTTCTTTGTCAGAATAGAAGCTTCTTGATTCCAATATAGATGTTGTAAAAGTCTCAGATCTTTATCATCTATTCCAATTATTTCTAGATATTCGAACAGCCTACCATGTTGAACCCTATCAAACGCCTTCTCAAAATCTATAAAACAGACGTAAATTGTGAGTGAGTGAGTTCAAAAACAGACATAGATTAAAAGAAGCAGACTTAAAGCCTAGATGCCCTGCTAAAGTTTCACGTCCTTTCCAAAATCATAAAGCTCATCGTTTAGAATTCGCAGGGGTACATATTTAATAGAATGTTGATAACCGGAAAAATTTTATTTTCACTGATAAGACCATAATTCTATTATGGAAGCCAACTGGTGGAGACCATGTCTACAGAAGAGATGGAGAATGATTCGCCAGCTGCAATTTCGCACAGACCGTTAGTTGTGGAGGTGGTAGCATAATGCTTTGGGAAGTTATTAGTTGGGAGGGCTGCACTGTGATTGGATGGATGACTGGTGACTCTTACGTTCAAAACATCCTGCAAGATCATGTTTTGTCATATGTTGGTTACGTTGGATATGACAGACTCATGTTAATGCATGATAATGGTCGACCACATAGTGAGTAATTATCTTGATGAGGTAAAAATTCGAAGATTGGATCGGCCACCATTTAGCCCCGATTTAAATCCAATAGAGCACCGGTGCGATTAGTTAAAACACGGTATACGACAAAGAAATCCAGTTCCAAATAAGATAGAGCAGCTTCTGCTTGCTGCACAAAATCAATGAAATGCAATTCTTTAAGGATATTTTCAAAATTGACTTTTAAGCATGCCGAGAAGGATGCAAGCAGTAATAAAAGCTACAGGGGTGAGTATTCATTACTGATCATGCTCTTGTTTCTGTTAAAAGACTTGGTTTAGCAGTTTAAAATTTTAGTTTAGAGTAAAGTAACCTTATTTACCTTAACATTAAGCATTTAACAATAAACATTATTTTTTCGCAATGTTCTCCGCATAAAAACTTAAAACTGTTCCTGAAACATTGTTAGAATTTATTTTCAAAAAAAAATTAGAAAATTCCAAAATATTCGATATTTTTGTCCATGAGTATATGTACATATATTGAAACGGCACAACACATTACAGACATTTTAGAAGAACATCTCTTGCTATTAGCGTCATTTATTGGGGAGAATTCCTGCCATGGTTTGGTCTGCGATAAGTCCCGACTTCAACCCAATAAACATATTTCGGATATCAAAGGGAGATAACTAAGACAACTACCTAAACCACCATACACAATAAATCAACTGTTTTTGCAATTGGTTAAAATTTGGAGTCAAATTAATCAAGATTAATCGTGGTCAAGCCAGTAATAAACGCCAGAGGAGGCAACACCCGCGTTTAATTTAATTTTTCTGTCTCAATATCAGTCAGTCTCATAAAAAACAACATTTGATTTTACTGGTTCTAAAACAAACCTTAAATAAAAGAAAAATTTATTTATTAAGACTGAAATTAAAATTTTCAAATTATGTGTTAATTTTGGCCACAGTGTAAGAGTGTATATACGAAGTTTCTGTAGTCGTAAAAATTTTTAATCAAAAAATTCAAACCAAATTTAAAAACATTTTACAGTGTACTTTCTATTATGTTTGAAATAGGGAATAGTCGAATTAAATTGTTTTTAAAATTTAATTCTACTATATCTCTAAAGAATAGGAATTTAATTTTCCTTATCTAAAACATAAAAGTATTTAGAAAGTTATCCAATAGCAGAGCGTATCAGTATTAAAGAAGAAATCATCAAGGGAAGAAAAGTAATCTGTAGCATTTGGTGCGAAGTGGACCCCGGAGAGTGCGAAAGTAGCAAGTAGTAAAGGAGAAAAAGGAAAAGTGGCTGGCGTTCGTTCGGTTTGGAAAAGCGGACAGGCAGGTAGAGATTGGCATGCCATGTGGAGTAAACGCAGCGAACAAGAAATTCGCGCGTGCGAGTGCGAGCCGGAGCGTCGAACAAGCCTGTGCCCGTGCCAAGTATTGTCGCGGAGCTAGAGCGGTTTGCGGTGATCTCCTTCAGACAGAAATTGGCAGCAATGTGATGTCACCGGGCATAATGGCTGTATTTGCGTACGGGCCGATTCTCCCACTCCGGCCCGCGGAAACACAACACCAATGAAAACCGTCTTTCCCTCTGCGCACCCCTCGTCCTCGTGTTTTCTCTTCATTCCGTGAGGGCGCGCGCAACACGTCGAGCTATTACTGTAAGAAAACAGACATATAAAACTGAGAGAGGGTTAGGGGCTCAGGGGATGCAAAAATCAATATCCCCGGGGCTGCTAAATCACGCTTATCAAGAGCACTTCCCCTCGTTCCCTTCCTAAGCCTCAGACCACCTCTTCCCCTTTCGCCACCCCCCGATCCCACTACAAAACATTCAATTTGAACGTCAAGTCGAAATGAAATGGATTTTGCACCAGGCCGAGAAAATGAGATTTAGATTTCAAATTTCATTCCGATGCCACTGAGAATGTTTCTTCTGATTCTAATGATGAGGGTGTTGAAAAGTCGCGTGCGATCGCCCGACGCCGCCGTCCGTATTACCGCCGCCGAGTGAAGGAGCCAATGGCTCTTGCTGCGGCCGACCGCCGTTGGCGGGACACAGGGACGCACTCTTCGGACCTTCTGCCACCCTGTTACGGAATCACAAGGGTGCACGCGCCCCGTCGCTCTCTGGCGAGACATGCTATTATAACAGGTAGATGCAGAAAAACAAAATTTTACAGGCACTTACCCAACAGACATTTTGATTCCGTTTAATACATTTAACATTGCTGAAGTGCAGTCATTAGACGACAGATGTTTTTACGTACTGTCTAGATTTAGAAAAAGCATTTAATACAGCTCAACATTTAAGATAAACGTAGATACCAAACAAATATGGGCATTGATGACTAAGATATTTGCATCATTAAAAATTTAAACCGAAATCAAATCAAACGTAAAACTATACTAATGAACTTTTCTACGAATTTTTTTAATTTAAGTTCCTTAAATAATTCAAAAAAATAATTTTCTTTAAGAACCAAAAGTTAAGAAAAAGATTGTTTCGAGGGTACGTGATTATAAACAGCTGCAAATTTTATATAAGTACAACGTATTCTATTAACTGTGGGACTCAAATTGGTCTGCTTCTGCGGTTATCAAATGTTGAAAAAAAATCAAGAGTAACATCTGAAATTTTTCATGAATCGACGAAAGTTCCTATCGAGAAGCTCTTTTCCTTAGTTTTTTAAAAATATTCATAGAAATAGCTGGTCGAACTTATTACAAAAATGTACCTATGCATCTATTACAGATGCACTATTTGTCTAAAAAAACAGACAAATTGATAAAAAAAAATTCTGTCTTAGATTCCCTTCACAGTTACAATTTTTCAGCTAAAAGGTTATCTAGGTTATCTCTTTTCTTTTTAAAGATAACCACTTGAATCTTTTCTGGATTTATTGCTATTTTCCATTAGATACCCCATTCTTATATCTTATCCAGTACCGTCTGTAGATTTCTCCAGGTAGGTCTTTCTTTTGTAGCTTCCTATGTTTTGGACGATTGCAATGTCGTCTGCATAGGCTGATTAATGTTTCGGGTATTATTGGAACGTGTATATGCTATACAGAAGTGGTGATAAGACTGCCCCTTGTGGTACTTTAGCTTCGATAATTCCGTGTTCAGATAGTACTGGTCTATCTAGATTCTGAATTTCTGGTGGTTAGGTACGAGGAGATGAGTTTCGTCATTGCCCAGCTGTATTCATGTTATCTTAGTTTGTATGTCAGCCACATATGCCACACTCTGTCGAAGGCTTTCCTTACATCCAGAAAAGCAGAGTTGAACAAGTTGGACTGGAAGCCTTTAACGTGCTTACTTTATAGATCTAATATGATAATGTTTTTGAAGCCTGCGAAAATCATTTACAAGCAAGATACAGAAGAATCCATGCAGACATAAAACGTGATATGGGCAATAATTATAATATTTACAAGTTAAGAGGACCAAACTTTAGGGGAATGAAAATTGCAGAACCTCTATCTTTATACCTGTGTTAAATCCTCTATCTTTATCCTACAGCACATCAGTACTTAGTTAGTTTGTTGAAACTGTAAGTTTTGGTACAAAGGTCTCACGACCCACTTCCAGAAACAAATAGTGTCCCACCTGACATAAGCAAAACAAAAAGAAAAGAAGAATACCTGCCGAGATGAAAAAATAAAAAAAAAGAAGGCAAAGGATTCTTAGAACAAAGTAAGAAATATAGAAATTAAAAATGTAGATATTCGATATGATTTGATATAAAAAGAAGAATGTTGTTCCTGGTATAACCATATAAATAAAAATGAACAAGAGCAGATTGGCAATAGTAGTAGATTTACGATAACAAATTGACTGGCTGGAAACCAATAAAAGGAAAATTAAATGACGACGTAGGTTCTAAAATGCATGCTACACAAAATACCAGCTTTTGGTCTAAAAAATTAAAAATATAACTTTCTTAGATAGAATTGTTTAATAGTAGTTTTTGGTATATCCAAGTTTTTGATTTTTGGTAAGCCATAAATGGAGAACAGCTCCCAAAGGAATGGACGGCGGCATATATGACATCTATATTTAAGAAAGGAGATAGAAAACGATGCGAAAACTACAGAGGAATAAGCGTAATATCATGAATAGGAAGATTATATGGGAAGATACTGCGAGAAAAGATAGAGCAGGCGATAAAAGGCAAAATCGGGGAGGATCAGGCAGGCTTCACGGCAAGAAGATCGTGCATAGACCACATATACACACTGGAACAACTGTTGGAAAAGAAAAAAGCAAAAAATAGAGATATACACTTGGCATTTGTGGACCTGAGAAAGGCGTATGACTCTGTACCAAGGTCAGAACTATGGCAGGCAATGTACAAATTAGAAATACAGACGGAACTCATAGAAGCTACAAAAGCTCTGTATTAAGAAAATAAAGTGTCCATTAAAATAAGAACAAGAATCATAGGAGACTTCACCACAACAAAAGGGCTCCTGCAGGGTTATTCCACATCTCCAACCCTATTCAAAATATACTTAGAGAAAGCCTTGACTACAAATCTAGATACTACAATTAGAAATACAGACGGAACTCATAGAAGCTACAAAAGCTCTGTATTAAGAAAATAAAGTGTCCATTAAAATAAGAACAAGAATCATAGGAGACTTCACCACAACAAAAGGGCTCCTGCAGGGTTATTCCACATCTCCAACCCTATTCAAAATATACTTAGAGAAAGCCTTGACTACATGGAAAAGAAAATGCGAAGGCATGGGAGTACCGGTACGGAACGAATACCTATATACGTTAAGTTTTGCAGAGGATCAAGTAGTGATTGCACAAGACCAAGACAAGGCTGGCCTAGATATTAACCTCGCGAAAACAGAGTACCTATCTACAAGTGAAGAAGACATAGAAGATTACAGATTAATGACAACGTAACAATCAAAGGAAAGGATAAATTCAAATACCTGGGGTTTATAATCACGAAAAAGGCAATAACAGAGGAAGAAATTACACAAAGATTAGGACAAACAAGAACAGCAATCCGACAACTTAACTCAGTATGGTGGGATAGACACCTAAATATGAAAACAAAAACGCAGAATTATAAAACATTATTGCGAAGTATTATGACATATGGGGCTGAAAATTGGATCATAAACAAGAAAAACAGCAGTAAGATAGTAGCAATAGAGATGGAATGCCTGCGAAGATGCTGCAGAGTAACAAGAATGGATGGGAGAAGTAATGACGAAATAAAGCAAAGAACATCAATAGAAACAGACATACTAATATATATAGAACAAAAAAGACTAAAGTGGTATGGACATGTAAGAAGAACTAGCCACAGCAGATGGATAAAGAGAATAACCGAATGGAGCCCCATAGGAAGGAGGAAAAGAGGACAACCTCGAAAATCCTGGAGGAACGAAGTAGACGACGCCATGAGTAAGAGAGGACTAAGCGATGGAGAATAGAACAACAGAGAGAGATGGAAACGGTTGAGCGAGGGAAGGCAGTGAACTGTAGAATACCTAAATATATATATATATATATATATATATATATATATATATATATATATGGTATATCCATTGTGACAACGGTTGAATATGGACTTAAAACCATTATGCTTTACATCCTTATTTAAATTCTTATAAATTAATATCCCTTCCTGAGTAGTAAAACAGTTTTAAGCATTCTCGGTTAACTAATAAACGTTTAATATCCCGCTATCTCTTCGTCAATTGAACGTAAACAGAGTTGTCATTGTAATAGTTGCAATCCCGTACAATTTATCTTTATTTCAGCGCTAAAATTTACGGTTATGTTCATTCTGATTCTGGAACGGACATAAAGGCCTTATATCTTTAATTAGAATGAATGAATGCCCTGTTTTCTGCTACTGTTGTTAGTCTTGTGTGATTCTCTTTAACAGCCGTTAAAATCAAGGTCGCATACTAATTTATGAACTTCTTAGAATGTTAGGATGAGTGTTATATAATATTTAGACAATATCAAATTTGAAAAATGTTGGGGAGAGTTTTATGAATCGGGATATCATTAATTTCGTAATGCGTTATTGTGCATTACGAGCCACATATATTTTTTCATAATTATGTAAGGGTTGTTTTCATTAATGACTTTTACTGGTATAAGGTAAAACTACCTTATTAACGGCCTATAAGTTGGTTAAACTTAATACTACGCCGTCGCGTGTGTATCCTATGTGTGTAAAAATTTATTAGGCCATTTTTTTATGTATAAATGGTGGGTGACATGTTCTAGCTTTTGTTTTAGTCAGTTCGATTTAATTAAGTGACGCAATCAGTTCGAGAGCGGTCATCAATCCTTATTGTTTCAGGTATGCGTTGAGAAAGTCATTGGTTAGGAGAGAGGTGGGATAGTTGATCCCGGTGGGATACTTGATCCCCATTTAAATTTGGCGCCCAATAATATCCTACTACTGTTCTGTTGACCCACTTGGGTAGAGGCCATACTGTTTACTTTGTTTTGACAAATGGCTGCTACTTCAGAACACGCTTGACATTATAATCAAGATTATTCTAAATTAATTACTATTTAAATGGGAATAAGCCACAATTAAAGGTTAAAATACGTTTATTGACGTTTCAATTTCCACTTCGGAAATCGTTCTCGAAAATTGAGAAAATTGAGAACGATTTCCGAAGTGGAAATTGAAACGTCAATAAACGTATTTTAACCTTTAATTGTGGCTTATTCCCATTTAAATAGTAATTAATTTAAAATGCCACAAGAAAATAGCTTCAGAACAAGATTATTCTATTTTGTGACATTGAAAGTTAATTTTACGCTTGCGATGTAAGTTATAACAACTTTAATTCGTTTAGTTTATAATTATACTGCCCAAATAGGTAAAACATTTGTACTTTTATCCACTAAATACTATATATATATATATATATATATATATATATATATATATATATATATATATATATATTGTTATGATGTATTATTTGTTTGAATGATGAGCAATGAGTATTTTAATAATATAGGGTTTTTATCGCGGTTCTCAAAGAATTAGTTTGTAAGTACTTTTTTAAATTATCTTTATTATAACTATTATGAAACACACATATATATCTAACCTAGCCAATGTAAATTTAAAATACACTATCTTTTAATTGATATTCTTATAAAGCTAATTAAATTCTATAGACAATGTAAAATTTAAACAAACTATCTTCAAAATTGAGATTATTATGACACTAACTAAATTATATTAACAAAATTTTGTACCTTTCTTTCACTGAATGCCTAAATGAACTGTTTTCCACTATATAGATTCTAATCACCACTGAATGTCTTCGTACTTCGGTTATCCTTGCTTTTGTGAAATTACTTTTTCCAATTATCAGCTTCTACCAATTTAAGATATATTTTTCTTCACCAGCATTTATAAACCACCAAGCAAACCAGCAAACAGCATTTATATTTATTCTTCTTTTCAATATACCAATATCCAATTATTATAAGTTGATTTATACTAATCTCCAATCATAATATAATTTTAATTTCTTCCAATATCCAACCAATATTCTTCTAATATAGTTTTTTAATCTTCAATAATTATTTGTGTATAATTATAAATGTGCATTAAAAATATATGCATAATTTTTAATCTTCATTTAACTCACTATATTAAACAATTGGACTATTTGTAACTGATTCACTGACTCCAACTAACTTTCATATTTCTTACTAAACTGCCTGACTAACTTACTAAAAACTGCCGTCTTGAATCCAAATCACGGGTATTTATATCTTTTTGGATGTTCCAGAACCATCTGGTAAGAGATCATGTTCGATTTAGTTCTATTTCTTCTATATGGATGTTCTCGAAAAAAGTATCTGTTCGATCCACCGACATAATCATTATTCCAGAATGTTCCAACATAAACAAAGGTCAAATTCTGCATTCTGGAGAATTCGTTAATGTTCTATTGATAATTTTGTTGACATTTAGGCTTTTCAGATCAGAATAAACACTTAAATCAGTAAATATATATAAATTAAACATTTTAAACTAACATTATTATTATAACCCCACTTTATATTTCTAATTATTTAAAATGTCACTTGGAGAGTAAGTATATCTGTCTGTCACTCACATATGTATAATTGGTTGCCTAGTCACATGGCTCACTTAAATATATCTACCACATTATAATTACTAAAATACAACTTTTTACAATTATTATATGCTAATTTCTTAAAAATGCCCTCACATAAATAATTTTTATAAAATTCTTAAAACTTATTAAAATAACCAACTACTTTTAATATCTAATATTATCTAATATATAACTTGTAAATTATTTTTAATCACTATTTTTCTTTCTCCTATATCATATCAATATATATATATATATATATATATATATATATATATATATATATATATATATATATATATACAACTGTTAAGGTTTCAACAAAACTAAATAAGATGATTAGAGACTGTGCAACTTGAACTAGCTAGTGCATTGGAAACAGGAAGGTTGGTCTCAAGTGGAAATCGCTATGCGACTGAATGTCTTAGAGTGTTGTGAGCTGGACAGGGAATCGCTATTTAGAGATAGGATATGAAGCATATACATATGGGGCACAACAAGAAGAAACATTAAACATGCACAGCGTTAAGGATTAACGGCTTCTTTTAGGAAAGCTATTGGAAGGATGATTTCTACTCAAACGATTAGAAGATAGTTGCATGCATCTCTTGTGATATCAAGAATACGCGCTAAATATCCACAATTGACAGCGAAGCAACGTACACGCAGATATCGTATATACAAAAAGCTTCCAAGACTGGAGAGATTATTGCCTTCTTTTCTGACGAATCAAGGTTCCGTTTATATACGTCTTACGGTATAATATTGATCTGAAGAGAAAAATGATCTCTTTGGAGGCGGACCAATTTGTATCTAGCGGAGAGGGCATATATTATAATGGTAACAGACGCACTGACAGTACTTTTAATTAAGGAATCAAAGACGGCTGTAGGATATCGTGACGGAGTCACACAGCCAAAACTAATGCCATCTGTTGGTGATGTAGCTTACAGATTCGTTTTTATCAACGATAATTCCCGTCCTCACCGCTCGAGAATTGTGAACGAATTGATAGATTATTATGGAATTACAGGAATGGAGTGGCCACCGTGTTCTCCGGACATGAGTTGCATCGAACTTATTTGAACGGGAGGCGAAAGTACAATGTATTAAATTGTTTATAAAGGTGGCAATAAAACAATTTTGTTATTATGACTTTCCTTGATTTTTTTAATGATTTTATAATATTAATTTATTTTATTGAAAAGTATTTATTTGGTTCTTTTAACTGCCAAACATGGTCTATAAATAACGCTTGTGTTTAAGATATTTGAGATTTATATTTCTTTTCGACACGTGTTAACATAAATATTTTTCTAATATCTACTTTAGTTGTTAAGCAGTGTAAATTTTCTTTACTCGTTTTACCTATATAAAATACTATTAGATAAAAGGTTATCACCTCGTTTAATACATATTTTGCAAATTAATATATTTCTTCGAAAACCGGGCTATTAAGAGAAATAGAGACAGTAACTTTCTCTCGACTTGTATCTCCTCGTCTCGACCTCGAGTACACGCCGCTATTCTCGTTATGTCCTGCCGACACGCCATGGGACATCTCAATTCACACCAGATACAATTAACCGCCGATTTAGCCACTTCTCGACACTTCTCCTCTACTCTTCCGAATCACGTATGAGCGAGGAACACGAGAAACAAAATCGTTTTGAGGCGGACAATTCGATGGCGATAAAATGGAAATATGCACTTTAAATACCAAACATAACTATAAAAATGAACTGAGAGACTGCTAAAGATTTTCAATTCTTACACAAATAGTACTGTTTGAATTGGAATAGTACGTTTAACTATTTGAATTTTATGCCGTTTAGTATATGTTTGGATCTTGTACATAAGTTAAATTAGTATCTAAAAACTTTTTGTTTTACAACTAATACCCTTTTCGAAATTTGGATGGCAACATCTCATGCCACAAGAAAGTAGTTTCGGAACATTGCTTGGACGGCAATGTCTGTCACCATAAATAGAATAATAGAATAGAATAGAATTTATTTGGTCAATATACAAAAATAGTTTTGTTTTTGACAAGTCAAAGGAATAGTGACAATTTACATACATACATATAAAAATTTTTTGCGAATTTAAACATTACAAACAGATATTTAATATTAACAATTTAAGAAAGATCACGCACTAAATAAAAATATAAAACATGAAATATCATCATAATAGGCAAATACCCTGACCAAACTATTACTATTGAGTAAAAGCTAAAGTACTTAGGTACTCTGTTTTTGAATAGAAACAATGTTTCAAAAAGTTTGATTTGATTTTAATCTTAAACGAGAACAAGTGAAGACTTTTTACTTCATCTGACAAAAAGTTATACAAACCAACATCAGTTGAATTTTTTATGCTCTTTGTCAACCTAAAACGTTGTGCTCTAATAGTATCTCTAGATCTTGTATCGTGATCATGGAAGTTGGAGTTTATGTTAAACTTACCTTTTTTGACATGAATTTCAATCAGCGTCTCAAGTATAAAGAGTGAAGGTAGTGGCATAATACCTAAATCCATAAATAAAGGTTTAGAGTGTGCCCTATACTCGGCTCTTGCAAGTATCCTCACTACTCTTTTTTTTAGTTTAAAAATTCGATCTGCGTGAGAAGAATTGCCGCAAATAGTTATTCCGTACTGTAATTGGCTATAGAATAGTGCAAAGTGGCACATTCTAAGGGTACTTTTAGGAATCATATAAACTAAGTTGTGTATTAAAAATATACTTGTAGCAAGTCTCGAACTTAAGTAATCTCTATGAGCACTCCAATCCAAATTATCATCTAGAAAGATTCCTAATAGTTTAACACTATTTTTTGAAATATACTTCCAATGGAAACTAAAAATTAAATTCTGATTTTTCTTTTCATTTAGCTTCAGCCCATTATGTACAAACCAGATTTTTGCATTCGGGGTATTACTATCTATATTAATTTTTAAATTATGCTGATTAATATCAGTAATAATGAGAGTTGAATCATCTGCGAAGAAAACACATTTTATAGGAAAAGTATAGTGAAATAAACCGTTCAGATAAATAAGAAACAAAGTGGTTCCTAATATCGAACCTTGAGGAACCTCATATTTAACAGTGTTAAACTCAGAATAGCTGTTATTAAGAAAAACTGCCTGTTTTCTATTTGTTAGATATGATCTAAATAGATTAAGAGTGTTTCACCTAATCCCGTATTTATGAATTTTTTTCAACAGTAATTCATGCGAAACACAGTCAAAAGCTTTGGATAAGTCACACAATGTCGAAGACAAAAAATGTCCTTCCACCGAGCCATCAACTATATCTCTAACACTTTTCTGTATAGCTAATGTAGTACTACACTTTTTTCTAAAGCCATATTGATTACAGTGAAGAATTTTGAGTTTTTCTAGATATTCTATTGAACGAACATTTAGAATACTCTCAAAAATTTTGAAGAAAATGGAAATGAGTGAGATGGGACGATAATTTCCAATTTATTTCCATCTAAAGCTCCCTTTTTGAACACTGGCAGCACTTTTGTTACTTGTAATACATCTGGGAAAATCCCTTGAGTAAGACAATTATTATAAAGTATAATTAATTTGTCAATAATTATATCGATTGTTTCCACAATTATATTTTTGTTTCAGAAATAAAAATCCTTGCAGTGTGAATTTTTCAATCTATGCAAAACCATTCCTGATTTCAGTATCACTAACTAACTAACTCATTTGTAGAATTAAAAGAATTTCAAATATGTTTAGCCACTGAAGTAAAGTAATTATTGAAATCATTTGATGTAATCACGCTTCGAAAGACTTTTTTATTTTGAAATTTATTTCTGTGATAATTTTTAACTTTCCAACTGTCACGAGATATATTTTCTGAATTTGAAAAGAAATTCTCATAAGCCAGTTTTTTTCTTTAATGATATTGTAGATTTATAGTGCTTCTTAAACTTTTTATACTCACTATATTCCTTTGTAACAGCAATTATCTTGACTGTGGAAAGCTTTTCTCGCATTACAATTAGTTCATCATCAGGTCTTAGGCCTTAGGTCTGTTTTTATCCGATCTTAAGACTCTAGAGCTCACCACCTCCGCTAGGAACTAGATATTTAAGTTGTTCATTTGTATAAAAGTCAGAAATGTGCTAAACTAAATGAAGGTAAAGGGCACTGAAGAGGGGTATGAGACCCTTTAGTAAATGTGCATTTAATTAAAAAAAAACTTTGAATTGAATAAACTTTATTCACGCACACGTTACATGTTGTTTAACGATTTCGCCATCTTTTTTGTGCTCTTTTTCAGCGCAGCACCCGGATTATGCTATGCTTTACAGAATGAGAGGTGAAAATTTGAAAATTTGAAATATGTATTGAAATATATTAAGGGCAAGCTTTCAAACAAAGTATTTTTTACTAAATATTGAATTAATATAGAACATACGTGGAGCAACTGAGCAAAACGTATTAAATCCAAAATATATGATTTTAAGTTATTGACAAAAACTAATTTAATTAAACTTAAAGTAATTCTTTTTCTTCGCATGTCATATCAGAATTATCCGACGTTGGCGATCACTATTGCGAAGGCTTCTCGATCTCCTGCAATATGGAATAATTGTCCTGCATTTGTTATCTGTGTCCATTCACGAATGTTTTTTAACCAAGAAACTTGTTTTCTTGCTACACCTCTACGACCCTGTATTTTACCTTAATGGATCAGACATTTTTCGATGTTTAACGGTCTTTAGCAGTACTCTATCTTTGTTGACGCTCCTTAGTACTTCTTCATTAGTTTTCCTTGCTGTCCAAGGTATCTTCAGCATTCGTCTATGAACCCACATTTCCAATGCTTTAATTTTGTTTATGATCCATACTTTTAGCGTATTATTGACTATAGAACTTTATTAATAACATTATTTTGACAGAAAGTTGAAGTTTCGTGTTTAATTTCAAAGTTTCCAATTTTTGAAGCTTTCATTTTGTTGGAGTTATCTCAGTTTGCTTAAACATTGTGTGAATTTATAGCATTTTACCCAAAGGAATGGATTACTTCATTTTGCTTAACCGTTGGTTGGATTTATGTTATTTTGCTAAATAAGTAAATACCTAGATGTCGGAAATAAAACACCAGTATACGAAAATACTAGTATTTATTTATAAAAGAAAGCTTCTCAAATATGTAGGCCTGTATCATCTCCTAGACAATCACATTAATTTTCCACTTCATTACCTTCATTAGCGGTGTTATCTTCTCGGTTTTCTAAAGAATCCTTATACCATTTAAGGTCTTCTTTTTCTTCCCACGTATTTTCAAATTCTTGTATCTGCAAATGTTTCACCGATGTTTTTTTCTTTTCTTTTAGTGGTCTTACTAATCTCGCAGTTTCTAGTGTCAACTGTGAGACTTTTTTACCTTTCCTAAGCAAAGTTTTAGGAGCTTTAGAGTTACTTTCGAACCTAAAGTTTTCAAAGCAAGTAACGATTATTGGTGAAGAATGATTTTTCTTTAATATAATTCTTGTAACATCTGATATTCCAACAATTTTTTAAATATGATTGCAATTGTTTAACGTTATACAAAATCAAATCCGATAAAAGGCTTTTTACAGCTCCTAAGAGCAGTAAATTTCTTTATATTCTTCTTTTGTCTTTAAAGACCCACATTTTCGCGCATTTTTCAATGCGCCCAAATACTCTGTCAGCTGGTAATAAGCTGTGACCTATAACAGGGAATGTAACATGAGTTTCAGTTAAGTTTCCAGGCGATTTTTTTTTGTGAAAAACGAACTTTTTGTTTATTTTCAGGATTTAATGAATCCAGATGACAAAGTAAAGCAGGTGATACTTCCACCAATCCTCGTCCAGCCGTATCTTCTGTACATGTGTAGAATACGGGAGTTTTAGCGTGCAGGTAGACATAGCATAAAACGTAAAAACTCACTTAAGCATAAAAAGCATCATTATTATGTGTTTGTGGAACAGGCTGCACTTGCTACATATCAAAGCAAAAGGTGATTGAATCCGGTGGCACTTCTCTTGCTAACTCATTAAAAGCTCTGCCTCTTTTATTAGGATTATTTTACTGTGACATTAAGTCACTTTTTATCTTGGCATCCTTTGCTATTTTAATTTTTGTGCTTTAATCGATAACACAGAAAACAGGAATCATTTGTAGGGGAAGAAAATCCGATATTGAATTTTGTTCTAAAAATATTGGCAAACATCGTCAAACTGGAGATATACACATATGTCCAAAAGTTTGGAATATTGGAAAATTTCATCTTTTTATCGATTTTTATATATAAATTCTTCTGAATAGTTAAACATCATTTTATTTTAGTTCTTAACAATACTGAATAAATCTTAAAATCAGATAAACGATAAGCAAAAAAATTATTTATTCTCTTGGAGTGAAAAACTTACAATGTACAACTTACATTTAAAAATAAATTAGTATAGAAAAAAATAATTTTTAATAAAACTAATAATTAGTATTTCCTCCATTGGCCTGTATTCATGCCTGTAGGCGATTTGGCATGCTGCCGATTAACTGGTCGAGCTGGGCTTGCGGAATTCTCTCCCATTCTTCACGAGCAGCATCTTTAAGTTCTCGATGTGTAATAGAGGGATTATTTCGCTTCTTAATGCGTGTTTTGAGAATGTCTCAAGCATGTTCAATAAGTTTCATGTCGGGGGAATTCGAGGGCCACTGTAATGTAGATATTCTTTCTTCTTCCAGAAAATTTTGTACTGCTGCTGTTCGATGAGGAGGTGAGTTGTCATGCATAAACACAAATTCAGCACCTACTGCCCCTCGGAATAAACATACGACAGGGTTTAAAACTTCCTCGATGTACACAGCAC